>NC_084641.1:36042032-36342032 GCF_019802595.1 Syngnathoides biaculeatus
CCCGCATGAGGCACAGGTGTGTGCCTCCCAATTAGCGCACCCGCACAGCTTGTGCTGGAGCGGCAGGATCATGACAAAAACTGGCACTAGTGTAACGTCAACTGTACTTTGTAGATTCAACAATCACCTCCCAATCCCTTTCTTTCCGCAACAGATAAATTAGCAAATATTCTAGTTCATAAAATGCTTTCAAATGTTTGGACAAAGAACCTTTGAATCATCAATATTAAATCTTGTTTTGCTGAGAAATGTTAATAAACCCGCAAGTAACTGTTATCTGGTTCTTCTTTTGGGAGAATTAATGCATAACTTCACTCATTTCCCAAAATGACGGAATAGTGTGCTCAAAATTGTCTATTAATGTTTCTTCTATTTGGACTTCTCCTGGTGGGCGAGGAGTTCAGAGCTGAAGCTGAGTAGGAATAGACCAGACAAAGTCAACCCAATGTATCACTGGACCTACTGCCTCGTGAAGACAATGGGAAATACAGCACCGGGTGGAACCATTTGGCAAGACAGACAAAATCCAATGAATAGAGTAATGATTTTAATATGATGGCAATTCTCTACCAATTTTGGCGGGCCAGATTGAAATGGGTCGGATGTGGCCCACAAGCCAGAGTTTGCTCACTAGCAGTATAGCCAATGTTACTCCGTCCGTCCATCCGTCCATCCATCCATCCATCCATCCATCCATCCATCCATCCATCCATCCATCCATCCATCCATCCATCCATCCATCCATCCATCCTTCCATCCATCCATCCATCCATCCATCCATCCATTCATCCATCCATCCATCCATCCATCCATCCATCCATCCATTCTCTTTGTCGCTTATCCTCACAAGGGTCGCGGGATTGCTGGAGCCTATCCCAGCTGTCATCGGGCGGGAGGCGGGTACACCCTGAACTGGTTACCAGCCAATCGCAGAGAACATGGAGACAGACAACATTCTCACTCACAATCACACAATCACAATTAGAGTCTCCAATTAATGACAACTTCTCAGGAATAAAAAAAACTTAGCTGACTTGAGTTACTTACTTACTTGAGTTTCCAAACACCACTTTGATCAAGGCATTGTACCTTATATTTCTGTTATATACCGTTCCACTCTCATATGGCAGCAGTTATGTCAAATGAACAATGAATAGCACCTCAAAATTATGTTGGCTCGCTAATTCAATATGGTGAAAGTTTGAGATGAAGCTACTTTCTTTGGGTGTCATACGAGCAAGATGCTGAGTGAGTGAAGTGTGAGCTTCACAAACCCTAGCAGTCAAATACTCTTGCTTTGCACGCTGTCAATAAAATAACTGGTATAGCACACTAAAATTAAGTTAAATCACAAATGTAATATATTGTAAAATGGTAAACATGACGTCTGGTGCGTCAACAGTCTATAATGCTTAATATAAGCGTAAAACAAAATGCAACATCGCTGAATGATCATCAATTGTCACCAAAGATTTGTGGACATCTTTTCTGAAACAGTCAGAATGATAGCCCAAATAATATGCATTTTGTGGACCTAAGTGTGTTCCCTTTTCTCAACTGAGCATCTGTGGAGATGGCAAGGCTTAAAAGTCCTTTGAATAAAAAAATATTGGACCGAATGTTCTGATATTTTCAGAGGAATTAAGTTGGCATAAATACAGATATCCACATATAGTTTTGATAATGATTGATGGTAGTTCTCTGACACTAAGCAACACTGAGCTTTTGGCCAGGATGTCGTGATCAGGCGTTCACCGTTATGACAGCTACCTGTGCCCATCAATGTTCACGGTGAGCCTAAATTATTTGTTGAACGTCATTGTCCGAAACGATTTTATCAAACTTTCAAGTCTTATAAATTTGTTCTAACGTAGCGCCATGATGGCAGGTGTCCACTGGCAAGCAGTGGCCATCAAAGTCTGCGGGCAGCCAAGAACAATGACATTACAGAAAGCCTTTAATATCAGAAAAGCAAAAGACTGTTTAGAGTCATCCTTCAAAATTATTTTTTCAAAGTTTCAAGTCTGATAAAATTTTATGACCACGCTGCTGTGGGACTGCATTGCCCATCAAAGTCTACTTGTGTCACACAATGCTCCCATACACCCTATAGAATCGCCTGTGTCATTGATGAATCGACACAAAATCCATTTAAGGATGTGTAAGTTATTCTGCTAGCACATAACTCCTGGGTTGACACAGCTGTCTTGGTTCCTCAAAGAGGAATTTTAAAGCTCTTTTTGTGTTTGTTTTTATCCAAGCCTTTTAAAATGTTTTAGCCTCAGCGTTTCCCCTCATGATTGTCAAAAAAATAATCCAGATATTCAGTATTGGCAAAAATTACACAGCAGAATACATTGTACTTCAGCAAAACAAAAATTCTGGAAATATCCTTGCTTCCTGGACTTAACATGTCTATAAAATGTAGGTTGGCCAAAATCTTACGGATGCCAAAAACTTTATCTGAAAACAGTCTTCAAATTGCTAAGGAGTCCATCCATCCATTTTCTTACCCGCTTATCCACAAAAGTGTTGCGGAAGTGCTTGACCCTATCCCAGTTGTCAATGGGCAGGAGGCAGGGTACACCCTGAACTGGTTGCCAACAAACTGCGGGGCACATCCAGAGCAACAGCCACACTCACAATCACACCCAGGGGCAATTTAGAGTCTCCAATTAAAGTTGCCTGTTTTTGGGTTGTGGGAGGAAAATGGATTTCCCGGAGAAAACCCACGCAGGCACGGGGAGAATATGCAAACTCCACACAGGGAGGGCCGGAATTGAACCTCAGAACTGTGAAGTCAACGCATTAAAGCTGCCCCACCGCTCCACCCTAAAGAGAGTCTATTTTGGATTTTAATTTCTGGATACATCAGTTCTAAATCATGGACTATGGAATAGGTGACAATATTCACAATTTTAGAACCCCAAATCCCATCTTTCATGAGATATATGGCAGACAACGTGTACTGTATAGCATGGTGTGGTTGAGTAGTTTGCTCGTGTCAACTTTTTGAATCGATTGGGCTCTGCTGACGGAGGTTCTATAGAACAGGAAGGTGCATGTTATGGATAACGAACACAGGTTCATTTTATTGATGGCAATTTTAATGCGAGAGATCCTGGGGTCCATTGTTGTGCCATTCATCCATGATCATCAGTTCATTTTTAAACTTCATAATGCCAAAAAATCTGTACACAACTCCTGAAAGCTGAAAACATTATTGTTTTTGCATGGCCAATATAGTCAGCAGACATATCCCCAATTAAACACCGACATACAAAACAGAGTATTTCAAATCTTGCCAAAATTCAGCAGGTTTGCACAGCCATTGAAGAGGAGAGGACACACATTCCAAAAATCACAATGAATAACTTTAACAACTCTATGCGAAAAAGATCTGTTGCACTGTGAGACACAAATGGTGTTCAGAACAGATTTTCCAACCACCACTCTCTCCCGCCCCATACAGTAAAACTACACAATTTAGAATGGTCTTTTATTTGTGGGTAGTCTGAGCGACATGTGAGCATTAACTAATCGCCATCTGGAAAGGTGAGGTATATGGATTAAATCAGCAGAGGAGAATTGCTCACTAAAATATGAAGAATATTTGAAAGAAAGCGCCTTTTTTACATCCAGAAAAAGTGTTTTTATTTTTTTTAAATTTCAGCCGATGAAAAAAAAGGGCTATAGTATGGAAGTAAATATGTGCCACCAGGATTTGAATTCAAAATGCCACAGATTTTTTTTTTTTTTGTAAAAATCACATTGTCATTTCAAAGTGATCACATTTTCAATAGCTGTATTTCAGTTTAGTGCCCTGTGATTGGTTGGCAACCAGTTCCGGGTGTACCCTGCCTTCTGCCCGTTGACAGCTGGGATAGGCTTCAGCACTCCACTCAAGCGACCCTTGTCAGGATAAGCAGTTAAGAAATGGGATGGATGGATATTTCAGTTTAACATTTCAATGTTAACAAATTTGCCATATATAAAAATTCAATCTATAAAATTCAACCGCAAATCTCCTGAAATTCAACTGCTATGTGACGTCACGTGACTAAGAAAGTGTAACCGGATGGGCTGGGTGTTGGGTTCTGACCTGAAGTAACCCTGCCTTCATAACACTGAATTTCAGACAGCGAATTGTAGCCATTTGAATCTTTGGAGACAGAAATAATTCCATTTAAATGTTAGAGCTTGAAGTTAAAGTGAAATACAGCTATTGAAAATGTGATCACTTTGAAATAACAATATGAATTTTACAATATAAACTTTACAGTGGCATTTTTAATTGAAATCCTGGTGGCACATATTTACTTCTGCACTGTAGCGTTTGTATATTTGTTCAGTGTATTTTGGCAATCTTTCAAAATTACTTCAAACTTGCTTGTCTATAGAACAAGCCAGATCACTTCAAAAATAGCAACTGGTAGTGTGCTGAATATTGACCTGCGGTGTAAAATGGAGAAAAGGAGTATGCATGTCTTGTGCAAATGTTTAATTTAAAACCATACTTTTATTTTACTTGCAGGATAAAACACAAAAGCTGCAAAACTTTGTAAAAGGGTGGTGCATTTTGCATTTTGATAAGAATCTGGATGAATACTTTTTTTGCCATCCTACATAAACCACAAAACAGAAAAATACAATTATGATGCTTTGTTGTATTTTATTTCACTTTTGTTAAAAGTCTGTTCTTGGGTGAGGTCTATATTATGTGAATGTGATCTCTATAGTTTCTTATAACAACCGATATGTTGACAAGCTGTACAAGGTACATCGTCTACTAAATATGCACCAACTGACCTTTTTCAAAGCCAGTTAGGGTTTGTGTTCTGATATTAGACAATCATTTGTGGAAGTCATACAGAGATTAGTTGAAAACAACAGACAAAGTAGCCCCGTCCTTGTTAGTCTTTTATCTTCTTCAGCTCATCAAAGCACAGAAAAGTAGAAAGGCAAAGTTAGCCCAGTGAAATGGCATGAAGATGAACATCATAGGCAATGCCAAGGGACATTTCAGTTAACAAAATGAAACAATATGATTCCAGCAAAAGGCTGTTGTCTCCAACAGTGTACATACTGAAAAGATGCTAAATGTGATTCAGAATGGGAAGCAGCTACATCTGGATAATGGAAACAAACAATCAATAGCATGAACTGAAAAAGAGCCTCCTGTCGAATAAGGGGTCTAGGTTCATCATGCATCTTTAAAGAGCACAGCAATCATGTGGCCCGCGGGCAGAATTAGGCACGGAACACACACCCACGATGACAAAAGAAGCCCGGAAGGAAATTAAATATAGTATTTCTTTATGCTGGCCAATTATGTTTCAGGGAGTAAGGGGTTTACTCCACAGAGCCACGAAACAATCCCCTTAAAACCTCCCTTTTTTCTTTCCTGGTGAATTTTCTCATCACATCATGACAATTTAGGCAATTGTAATTTATCTTACCATTGACTAAAAATATCTCACCATCGAATGAAAAAATTATACTTACTCAGTATTCAGTATTTACGAGTATACTTGTGTCATATTTGTTATTTTTTTGAGTTTGTAAATTGTATGTTTTGGGGCACTGACAAAATAAACAAAGACAAAAATTTTTGGAAACCAGGCATTGACAAGAATTGGACTGGCAGGTGCTCGGTGTGTTCTAACTTTGGTTTGGGACTGTAAGGGGACAGGGTTTGAGACAAATTATGGATAATTGGTTACTTGGGAGATGCTAGTTTGCTTTCTGAACACAGTGTAGGTAAACTGGATGTCACAATTAAAGGTGTTTTTTTCCCACTTTGCAGCTATACCTACTTCTACTGCTCAGGGAAAACTGTACAAAATGGAGTGTGTATGTCGAAAGTGATCATAAAGAAAGACTGTACAGTACATCTGGTACATCTGCTTATGAACATCCCTAGTAACGACAAAATCGGTTTTATGAAATGCCTCCTCGTGAAAAAAAAAAAAAGTCTCTAGTTACGAGGGAAAATCAGGATATGAAAGGAAAAACGGTTCGGAACGGATTACACTATTTACACATGAAATCCGCTTCTTCTTACGAAAAATTCACGTTACATAAGGACTTCTGGAACGGATTAATTTCGTAAGTAGAGGTATCACTGTATATTGAGAACATAATGGATTCCATCTACACCCTGTAGAACAAGAAGCATAAGTGCACATTGATGAATTGCACATCTTATTCCCTGGGCCTGTCCATCTGTAGTACTTTATGCTGTAGTCATACAAACTTCCATCCTTCCATTTTCCACCACATACTGTATACTTAATGGGTGTGATGGAGCCTATCCCAGCTGATTTAGGGTGAAATGAGTGGTAGACTACAGACTGACTGCCAAGTTTTCACATAGCACCCATGAAGATAACCATTCACATTCACACTATCTGAGTGGGAATTTAACCAACACTGCCTGTATGGAAATTCTGTGAGTGAACCACTGCATCATCTGTGACACCATACAAACTTGCATACACTGAAAATGTAGTGAGGATGATGTTGATGACATGGCAAGCCCTTCTGAGACTCCAGCGAAATCATGGTGTAAACTGTGGCTAAACTGCCGTTGTTATGCTTGGAATGATTCCTGTAATTATCCTTGTGGGGTTCAAGATGACAAACACTAACACAAGTAACACTGAAAAAATAAGAACAATTGAGCGGAAGGAGGCAGTGGGCTCCCTGTTGTCAGATTTGCTCTGGAAGTGATGAGCTAAGATGCTCCCTCGGGTGATATAACGCTAGGACAAGGCAAAGCTAAGACACAGGAGATATAAGGAAAAGGAACTCTTGTGCAAAAGAAAACAGACAAATACGACCTAATGGATTCTAGAGCTTGGCACATTGTCGAACACAATCTGTTTCACCATACCCTTGAGTTTTCTATTAATAGCACACACTTTCTTCACAAAGCCAGTTATTGAAATCAAAAAGGACCAACCAATGATTGTACAATTATCCAATGTATTGTTTTGACTAAACCTAAAATCAATTACTTAATTTCACGTTTTAATGATTCCATAAGAGAAAATGATTTATTTTCATGCAATGCTGAAAAAGTTGACCCATGGCTGGCAACCAATGCATGTACTCCAACTCTTGGCCAAAGATGGGTTAGGCGCCAGCTCATATGTTACACTAATGAACATAAGTGGTTGGTTGGATGAAAAATAAACCATTGTCCTAAGTATTTTAAAAAAAATGTCTTTAACAATTCATTGTACAAGTAAAGAAGATGAGTCCCACCTGCCTCTTTGACTCACAATTGTCACATGTATCGATCTCAAAGCCTGGGGTCAAGAGCTTGTGTGTTTTTTTGAGGTTCCACTTATCCTTCTTCTTCTGATTTCAAAACTAGTTATGCATTCATTTGTTGTGTATATATAATAATTTGCTAAGGTAATGGTTTCAAAGTCATAATGTTCCAATGAGGGAAGCGCTAACTACCATATGGCCTGTACTAAAGGAACAGCATCGTAGTGGTATCTAAAGTGAATAACAATGACCTTTAGTGTCTTTGATGCCCTTCGAGTACATAACATAACAATAAGATGCAACTTTTGATAATCATTTCCAGATATATGTGTTTTTACAAAATGTAATTTAAACATGGGCAGCAAATGATTTTTGTCACAGTGCATTTTGGGGGATAACGTCAAATTGGAATGTGCCCAATGCCCAGAGTAGTTTTTTAGCAGTATCCAGAGTAGGAGCCCCCAGGCAGCGATGAAAGCTGTTTAGCAATTTCACTTTGAGCCAGAGTATGATGAGGGAAATCAGGAGAGTGAGGAAGACACAAGAAATGAGGATAAACGTGAAGGCCGTGAAGAAACTCGACTTGGTAATATTGTAGCTACTGCTAAAGTGGGCTGATCAAGGTACACAGCCAGCGCCTCATGCCTTTCACGTAATTTCACTCAGCTTTCGTTTTTCACACACAGCTGTTTAGGCTCCTTCTGAAGAAAGAATAAGAAAACAATTTGTGCTGAAGTGTCAAGAACACAGCCGTGGTTCTCTTTCGGCAGCTCAACACTTCCAGTCGCATCCTCCCACTGTTTCCTCAACTTTATCGCTTTGGGAAAGCAATGAATGCTTACCTCCTTTTTGCATTCTTTTCTGATTAGAAATTGCATCCAAAAGTGGTGCAGTATAAGATTTTTAACTCTTTTCGCTGACGATAAAAGAGTATGTGCAAGTGGCTATCTTAGATCCGCAGAGGGTAGCAAGGTAACAATTTTACGACACCCATTCGACATCGTCATTCCCAGAATGTTTTGAATGGCCCGTCACAGTGTATAAAATTCTGGTTCAAACGAAATCAATTTTTTAATTTATAGGATTAAATTGGAAATGTATACTGCTGTATTTTAGCAGTAGTTGTCATTAGTTGTAAAATTAATTGTACTTGTCATTTCATTTGAAAGTCACTTTTAATCATTCCTACCATGCATTTTAATGAAGCCAGTTCAGAAACTTTCATCCTGCGAGGTGAATTTTGGGACTGCACAATCTTCGCAGATTACCAGGTTGTGTTTGGGAGAGATTTATTTGAGCGTCAATGTATGCGTAAACACAACAGACCAAGCTACAAAGGAAATCAATTAACTGGAAAAAGGAGGCTGCCGGCCATTCTGACTCAGCCTCAATCCCTTCATCTCACACCTGGGATTAAAGTCCCAACAAATCCCCTCACACAGTTCAGTCAACACCAAATGGTATCACACTCCCTTTCCAGTGTGAGGATAAAGATGGACGTGTTGGTGGTTGCACATTTGAGTTGATTATATAAAAGCCCACGTGTGTCCTCTCTATTCTTTAAAACAATGCAGCTGAGACACATTAAGCAGTGCCCACTATTCCCTTTGTTGTGCTAGTGTGTGTATGTGGGCAAGTATGTGCATCGCTTACGTCTGTGTGCTTCTTTTTTGGTGGGTGGTGGTTTGCATGTCAAAGTACGCACAACCCTCCTGAGTGTGAGTGCACGTGTGGGTGGGATGATCTTTCTTGCAGACTGCACTTCTAACAGAACTGAAAGGAATATAGCAGCCAAATGTAAGAAGCTGTGGCGCGAAGGCAAGGGATGGGGGGGATTTTTCATGGCGGGAAAATCTTGAGAGCCCGATGACCTCATTTTGAACAAACACATTCCCCAACTGGACTGTTGCAATGCAAATAAAAGCGGAATGGTTAGAGATTTAAAATTCTCTTTTCAGGCACCAATGGCCTCGTTGAAAAGGCTCACTATTGTTAATGCCATGCATCCCCCCCATGAGAACCACTGATTTTACAGGAGATTTTATGATGGTTGCAATTTGAAATAGATTTATTCTATTTAAAATATTCCCTATGGTAATAAATCAAAGATTGATCAGCATCCTGGATTACCGTGTGTGTCCTTGAACTTCCACACTACTTTTGAAACCTGATTAATTACAAGTCTGCAAGGTTTTATTTTTCATGCTCTTCCCTTTTCTTTATTCACACCTTTAAAATGGCAAAAGCATTGCTCTGAGCAAATTGGAAGGAGGGAGGCCGGGTCTTTCTCAAACATGTGATGGATGAAATTATTGGTCCAACCAGAAAATTTAGATAATAATTCAATGCTAGCGTATAGTATTTTGTGTTCCTCTTGCATTTATTACAAAGTTTTCCCCCTCTCTGTCGGTGCTTCATTAAGAATAATTGGCCCAATGACAAGTCACCGTGTTGCACAGCTATTTCATCAGCACTGCAAGTCACTATAATTGGGACGAGGAGCCACGGGGACAAGGTTACCCTCTGTAATGGAAAAGGGGCCTGACTTCAAGCACTACTCGCGGTTATAAATATATAATCTAAAATGATGAGTATTGGAGGGATCACAAAAAGATTGGGTACCAACATCGAGCAGCCAAGATGGAGTGAATTACCAAACCATCAGTAATGAGCCCAATACAGAGCTCGAACTGTATCAACATTTAGACAAGCAGTTACTGGAAAATAAAAGTAAATGCTTGTCCTTGAAGTTTCGAGGCTAGGAAAAGGGATTTTGAGCTGTAGAAATATGATAATGAGAGAAATCTCTTTGTTATTTTCAGTTTGTCACTTTATCCAGTTTTCTCGATAACAAGCTTAGAAATGAGTGGTTGAGAATATTTGGACTCACCAACAGCCTTTCCTATTTATCCAAAAGAATCCAGCACACAAATTTCTCTGAACACATACAATGCTCGGTTGACTGTGGTCTTTGTCCACACACTCCCCTTTGTAGCACAATCTTTAAACATAGTTCTGATCTGTGGTCTATTAATTTCTCCACAGTGGATCATTTTTGCTTCATTGCTAATATTAAGCAGCCACACACACCACTCATGGAATTGCAGAGTCCTAAGCTTTTCCATTTTTATAAATAACTGTAGTTGCGCCATATTGGTACGGATTCAATGTGCCTGCCAGCCAGATCAGACAGAAATGTGAAACCCACCCATATCACAACAAAATCAAATATGGCTCACATATGTTTCACAGAGCAGTTAAAATAGAAAGTGAAATGCTTAAAATGTTGCACCCGGAAGAATGATCTCACTTTTATGTGCCAGGTGATTGTTTATGTTTGAGCTTTTTTATTTCCTCAAGAGAGGTTTATCTATCACATGCTGCACACATTGATAAAGTTAATGTTACGTTTGTGCTATGGCAAGTGGTTTTGGTTTCTTTGGGTTTGTTTTTTGAAATGCATTATAGCATTATATCTCAATGATTGATACTTTTTTTACGTTATAGAGCAATCCTTTCCAAAAAGCCTGGAAATGCTAGTTTTCTGAAGACAATCAAGTGCCTCTATTATATTTTGTATCAAAACGAACCATTCTGGCAATGTCTTTTAAAAACAGTGGACTGCCATGTAAATGTAGTGCTCTGAAACATCTTCCTGTTTTGAGAGAACGTAGAGGAGGGGGTGATGTTTTTTTGAACAATGTAATATGAGGTGACAACCTGCGGTGTGCAGGCAGTTCTTCAGCGCCTGTGGTTTCAGTGTTGTAGCACCAAGTGTTTTTTTGTGAAAGCTTGTCACATGGCATTAATTCCCTTTTTTCCATTGGTGGAAAATCAAGTAGCAAACCTTGAAGACATACAATGTGAAACAGTATCCCAAATGACAGATTAAAATGAAGCCACTTTGCCACTGAAACACAATCATGCTTCATAATTTAACCGGTAACTTGTCTTGAATTAAAGCATACAAACTGTTGAATAAATAAATAAATAAATGAATGAAATACAATCAATGACATATTTCTACCAAGCAGTGAAATTCAATTTAAATTGCTCATCAGTGGAGTTGTTTGGTTTGGAATCAAAACTCTTGAAAATTCAATCCCAGCTAGTCAAACAATGGCATGATGATGGCTTGTTGCTACGTTCAGGGTTGATCTATTTCTTCATTAAGGTGTCTTGTCATGCCTCTAATCTTAAACATACAGGTTTTTAAAGGCACCGTATTTGGGTCAAAGCAAAGCAAAGAAAAGCAAAGTTGTATAGTGCATTTCATACATAAGGTAACTCTAGCCCAATACTGGGTCCGTAAATCCCCAGATCATTTGACTCAATGCAATCCGAACCACATTCTATGTTACCTCTGATTTGTACACTACAAAAATAAATGAATTTACGAAACTCGCGCCAAAATTATCCAGCTCCGAATGGATAATTTTGGCGCGAGTTTCGTAAATCTGAAAAAAATGCCTATGTCTCGTTTTGAAAACAAACTCTTCAAATCTATGTAGAGCTGATGCTAAACACAATACGTATAAACCACATAGTACTGCATTCACTTTGTTTTTGCATCGCATATGGAATGTTTATGAACATTTCTGGCACAGAGTAAACCTATCAAAAAGTTCATTCGCAATATATATATATATATATATATATATATATATATATATATATATATATATATGGATTTATTACAAAATAAAAAAAGGCAATCACACAAAATCAGTCAGTTTAAAAGAGGTAACCTCACTTAGTATTTGATGAAACATTTCTGCATAAGTTAACTAAAAAAGAACTAAAGAACTAAAAAGAATCATGCCATTTCTTAAAGGGGAAGTCCGGTCATTTGAATTAACAATGTATCAGATAGGTCATGTCATATGTACTGTACCTTGAAAATTTGAGGTTAATCCGATATCATTTAATGGTCCTTTGAGAAGATTTTTATCGGCAATTATGAATTTTTACGGGTGCCGCCATTTTGACGAGTCACATGACCTACATGCATGGATGTAACGTATTACGTGCGCAAACAAAGGCTCGCTTACGTTGTGACACAATTATGGCCAGTGCTGATTTCCCAGATTTATCCTCATCTGATGAAGAAATAGCAGTTTCGGTTGATGGGTATGGGTACTTCAATACTTCCAAATAAGTTGCTTAATGCTGAAATATTTTATGCCTTCACCTAGAATTTAGACAATGAATTTTATACAGCAAATTGTCACAAAGCAAATTGTAGCCAAGTGAACCTCAGGAGACTGAAAATATTGCATTTGAATTTTAAATGTTGAATTTTATACTTATATATATATCTACACACAACCTTTCCCACCTCCCCGAGAGGGGTTGCGTCTAGAAGGGCATCCGGCGTAAAAAGAGTGCCAAACAACACTGTGGCCACCCCTAACAGGACAAGCCGAAAGAAAGTATGAACAACCTTTCTCACAAATATAAAGCCTACCTTTACCTGATGGGTTCAACCAGAGTTGCCTTTTTCACATCCTTTATCGCCACGAGGGCTGTCCTCAGTGCAGGCTTCCAGAGGACAATGCCATGAAACTCACTATGGAGGGAAATGCAATGCAGGTCCTCAGCAAATATATTTCTCTCAAGTTCCTGACAACAAAGATTCATCAAAGGATTGTCCATGGCTACGCATCGGTCACATGTGCACCATTGATCCGCTGGCTGGCCAAAACGCACTCCAAAATCGATAGGATGGATGGATGGTGTGCCCCGCGCCATTCCCGTCCGAAGAACCATCTGAAAATTCTACATTATTCACAGCCACAGGTTCAAATCTCTATGGAAGCATTCCTCCGTCTGCCCGATCAACCGATACTACTATTTCTTCATCAGATGAGGATAAATCCGAGAAATCAGTGCTGGCCATAACTCTGTAGGAATGTAACCGAGCCTCAGGTTGAGCACATGACACGTCACATCTGCGGAAATAGATCATGTGACTCGCCAAAATGTCAGTGACTGGGAACATTCAAAATTGGAGATAAAAATCTTCTCAAAAGACCATTAAATGATATTGGATTAACCTCAAATTTTCTAGATACAATAAATATGACATGACCCATCTGATACATTGTTAATTCAATGACTGGACTTCCCCTTTTTAAAGGGCACAATGCATCAGGATGGTGTTTCTTTCAAATCACAGTGAATACTTTATTTGATTGGCTGGTGTAGTCGCACCAATATTGCTGGGATTGGCTCGACCCTACTGAGGATAAGCATTACAGAATATGGATGGATGGATGTATGAATGACTATTATACACTTAACAAAGGGCACAAAGGCATCAGAATATCTGCATGGCTATTGGATTTTCATCAACATATGAAGTTTTTATCACTCCATATTGATGAAAGGAATCCTTTTCTGCTCATACTAATATGACTGACGATGAAGATGATTCAGACATCTAGAATGGTGCAAAGTCCAAGCAAAGCAGTCTATAAAGTAAATAGACCCAATCATTTGTTTTTTGTCTTTTATTTCACTGAATAATTTACAAATCAATGTATATGGCTGTGTTGGGAAAGAAGGTTGATGCACACAATCATTAAATTATAAGTTTAGTTCAGATAAGTTATAAGTTTTAAATAATAAAAACCCCTCAGTTTTGGTCGATCGTGACGGCGTGCCCCCCCCCCCCCCCCAAAAAAAAGAGTCAGCCTGACGTCTTTTTTTTTATATTTGGCAGCACACGAAACTTTCTCTTACAATGACTTACTGTATGGCCACACACTCTTCGTAGTTTACCTTGCACCACCCCCCTCTGCTCTTAATGGAGTACACTCATAATTACAAATCTTACGGTCCTCACGCAGCCTATCAATGTGGTTTATCATGACAGCGTGACACCACCGGAATTTTTTTTTACATAAAGACATGCCTCTGTCGGCAAGCATTGTTGGCGAGTACACGTAAGTGGGGAGAAATGAAAAAAAATTAACCTGCAGACCAGCTGATTGTGAAAACTTGGAATGCACTTACCGTTACATACCACACACTGCGGCATGCGAGTATTGCTGTACTGACAATGTTTGGTTGTACCAATGCATCTAAAAAGTCTTTCTCACATTTAAAAAAACCATTAATACAAACCTATGTTCACGAATCACGAATGGCAGTTTCAAAGGCTGCTTGAAGTTTAATTTAATGACTTATGAAACAGACGACAAAGCCATCAGCAAAGAAGTCGCATTAATAGTAAGAAGTACTTTTGTCATCATTGGTTAGCAACAGCATGATGTTATTTAAATGAATTTAGAGACTTATTGTACTCTTAAAGTGTTGGTCTTCCATAACATGCATGAATGTTCGGGAAGGAAAGCAGCGGAATGGCTTCCATGGTAAAGGTTAGGAATTTAAAAAAGGAGCATTAAAAACAGGAAATCCCAAAAGTTGATAATCATCCAGAATCAGTTTTTGGTCCTCCACACACTTGTTTTTTCTTCTTCTCCCAAGAGAGTTTTTTGTCTGTACCAGCACATCACTCCATCTCCTTTGGGCCTTGTCAGACATCCGTCACAAAGTGTGTGCCACAGCTTCAACAGGGTCAGCAAAGGGCTCCTTTTTGAGTCACTCAGATGCCAGAAACCCATGTATACATTCAGAATGTTTTACACACGATTTTGAACTTAACTGAACCTCCAAGCTCACACACGCTGAGATTCGTGACGTGTGATTTTATCAGTATGGAAAGCTGCCAGCAGTGTTTGCGCCAGAACGGTGCAGTTCTGACTCACACACACACATACACAGACAGACACGATACCTTCCATCCATATTCAGTATGTGAGTACTTGCATTCCTGTGAGGGGAGTCACTTGAACAGTTGTCGGATCTTGGTAAGCTGACTCGTCTTTATGCAGATAAAAGGGTGAGCCACGGTGCAGGAGGCGGCACCTGGGGCAGGGAATAACACCACACACTGAGTTGCAGCAAAATCAGTGATGATAGGTCCAGACAAGGGTGTAAAGTTCCATCAAGGGAGGTCAATGTTATCATGCAAGTGGAAGAACAAAAAAACCCTTGTCTGGTTGGTTTGGCACATTGGAGTTGATGTAAATCAGACCAAAGGGGACGAAAGTTGTGTCATGCTTCAAAGGACAGAGCGGGGAAAGCTTTTTGCATTCATGTGTACGCTAACAGAACATGAGGTTTAAAGTCAGGTGGACATATCTCCTTGGACTGATTATGGCTACCATTTGTCTTAACTTCTTTTGCATAAAATTCATAAAAGTCAAACAAACTTCTCAAGTAGACCATGAAAAGAATTTTGGGGGGAAATTCAGTAATCATGCCACCAGACCATTTATCCATTCAACCATGTTCTATGCTTCCTATCCTGTGTATGGTGTTCATTTTTTTAAAATGAAAGGGATCATTAACATGACACTTTAACTGAAAACAGTAATATAGTAATAATAAGAAAAATAATATGATAATGATTTGGGTACTAAAAAGTATTTATTTTCATTTTTTGTATATCCATCTGAACAACTATTGTTCCAAACAATGTTGTCTCAAATGTGTTTATAGTGACATTATTAAACTTTTGAAAATTGTAAAAGACTTTATGTTACTTTGGAAAAACCCAACATTTTGAATGCATGCTGGGGGCACGGTGAGGAAACTGATTAGAGTATTGACCTCGCAGTTCTGAGGACCAGGGTTCGAATTCCAGCCCTGCCTGTGTGGAATTTGCATGGTTGCATAGGTTTTCTCTGGGCCCTCTGGTTTCCTCCCACATCCCCAAAACATGCATTAATTGGACACTGTAAATTGCCCTTAGGTGTGATTGTGAGCGCGACGTGTCTCTATGTGCTCTGCGGCTGGCTGGCAACTAGTTCAGGGTGTACCCCATCTTTAACCCAATGATAGCTGGGATAGGCTCCAGCACTCCTGCGACCCTCGTGAGGGAAAGTGGCTCGGAAAAAGGATGGATGGATGGATTTTGCTTGAAGATTTTTTTATTTTATTTTATTGCCGCTTCCACACCTTTTTTTTCAGCAGAACAAAATTAGTACAGATATCAGGAAGAAGTGATGCAGGATTTTCAAGCCTTGATTATTCCACAGATATGATTACTGAGCTAAATTTTTTTTGTCCTGATTGCAGTGATCCTATCTCATTTCCATAGTTCAAAACTTAATTTTGGTATGCATCAAACCCATTTGTGACTGACAGGCAGCAAGCACCCCCCCTGGCGTGTGGCGCTGAGCCAAGTGGCCGATAAGTGTCCTCCTGACGGACCCTAAATTGCAACAGTGGGAAGTGTTGAGGGTTGGAAGTGCTGACAAGATGGACGGGTGAAAGAGGAAAGTGGTGACAGACACACCTTAGAGTGCTGACAGATTACATCATAGCTGCCTTGATCTTAGTTGAACATCCATACATGATGAGAGAGAGAAAGAGAGAGAGTAAGCCATTTTCGAATTGGCCTAGAAGTTAACACATTAGTTTAGATAGATAGATAGATAGATAGATAGATAGATAGATAGATAGATAGATAGATAGATAGATAGATAGATAGATAGATAGATAGATAGATAGACCTGCACTGACACAGACACAGGGAGAGAGAAAGATCTTGAAATGACTGATTTTCTTTGCTCTGCCAGGAAGATTCCCCTAAATACATAAACTCATCGTTCCTGTATATTCTAAAGCAAAATGGAGTAAGGACGCTTGCCCCCATCTGCAGAAAACACACTGTTGTGTTGATAATTCGTGAAAGCATGTCTCAATTGGGGTGGGGGAATCCTGGGAGACAGAATGTGCTAGTTGTGGTGGAGAGCAGCTGTTGGTCAAAGTGAAACAACAACAAAAGAGTTCTGCCAGTTTAGGGATAATAAGATGTTACACAGGCTGGTGAGAATTAAATGCGAGAAAATATAACGCCTTTCTCATCAAGCACGGATAGCATTAACCTGTTTTCTTATATGGAGAAAGTGGAGGTGTTAACCTATGCCAACCCTCACTCATTCAATGCCTTAGTCCCTCATTCCTGAGATTTGGTGACAATTATTGTGCAGCAAGACATGCTCTGGAATCATTTGCACAAGGACAAATGTCTTAGGACACAAGGTTGAGAGACTGACGGAATGAAAATGGACGAAAATGTGTTTGGGTACCCCCTTGAATACATAACCGCAGACTCATTCTCTTAAGTCTGTATAAATCTTGTTTTGAGCACTAGGAGACATTTTGCAAAATAAGAGTAGGGGCCTCCAATCACTTGCAGTTAGCATGTTCTCCCCGTGCCTGCTTGTGTTTCCTCCCACATCCCAACAACATAGATGGTAGGTTAATTGGAGACTCTAAATTGCTCTTAGGTGTTAATGTGATTTGTGAATGGTTATTTGTTTTGATGCGCTCTGCGATTTGCTGGTAATCAGTTCAGGCTTGGTCGAACATGCCTTGATGTGCACAGATGATTGTCAGTCAATCAACGTATCGCACGATCGATGTATTGGCCACACCTGAATCAAGCGACGAGATGGATGATAGGTCGAAGTCATTTAGGGGGGTGGGTCCAGGGGGCTACGCTGTCACGGCCAAAACTGGACGGACTGGGCACCCTTGCTCTAAAACATTTTAGTAGACTGTTGTGGTGACCTTGGATATAAGAAAGCAGAATTTACCAACACCTGCACTGGATATTGCACCCCAGGTCATGACTGACAGTGAATCATTCACACAAGACCTCAAACAGCTTTGGTTCTATTCTTCACCTGTCTTCCTCCAAACACCTGGACCTAGATTACCGAATGAAATGCACACTTAACGTTCATCGGAAAAGAGGACCTTGGACAACAGGCTAACGGTTCTCGTTCTCCTTTCTTCCAGCTGAGACAATTGGCTCAGCCTCAGAAGTGGCTTGATCCGAGGAACCTGACAGTTGAGACCCGTGATGCATCTGAATGTGGTGGTTTTTGAACCTGTGACTGCCACCCTATTCCACTCTTTCTGGATCTCTACTAGTTTCTTGAATCTTTTCAGTTTGATAATCCACTGAACCCCATGGTCATGTTTTTGCCATTGCATCTTCACCTGCCACATTTTGTCATTTCACTAGACCTTTAATTGATATGCTTTGACACAGCACTCTCGGAACAGCCACCCTATGATGTTTTGAGGCTTACCTATTCTATGAAGGGTAACAATCATGGTTTTCTGGCCAGAAGTCTGCAGTCCTCCCCATATCAACCCAAACTGAAAGTATTGAATGACACCTGGGGAAACCTGTGTTGGTGGTTAAAGTTTCGTAAAGAATTGTTGTGTGACAGTCAATTTAAAACATTTATGGATTGCAAAATTTGGCATATTTCTTCAGAGCTTTCTAATATTTTGAATTCATGATTTGTGAATCTATGTTTTGAATCTATAAAAGTGTAACTTTTTGAATATCCATTCATCCAATTTTTGAGTCGCTTATCCTCACGAGAGTTGCGCAAGGGCTGTAGCCTATCCCAGCTGTCATTGGGCAGGAGGCAAGGTACACCCTGAACTGGTTTCCAACCAATCGCAGGGCACATGGAGACAGACAACAGTTGCACACTTAATCACACCTCAGGGCAATTTAGAGTCTCCAATTAATGTTGCAGGTTTTGGGGATGGAAGGGGAAACCTGATTGCCCGGAGAAAACCCACGCAGGCACAGGGAGAACATACAAACTCCACATAGGGGGGCTGGGATTAAATCCGGGTCCTCAGAACTGTGAGGCCTATGCTTTACAGCTGTGCCACCGTGCTGCCAACTTTTCCATGATACTCTGTATTTTTGGAAAGGGTTTGTATATGATACTGTACATTTGGACAATGGCAAGAAAATAGTCAAAGCAGACAAAGTTAGTCTCCACATGATGGGTATTTTTGGCTTCATCTAAAGTCTAAACCATTTCAGCTTTCCTGGAAACCACAAGAACATGCATGAAAAGGAGGCCAACTCTTCATAGTCTTGTTTATTTCATTGTTAGAGAAAAGAGATCTAGCCTAAGGGTGCTTTTGGTTTATTCTCACATCAGATACGGATGGACACATCAGAAACAACAGAAGCAACCAACTAAAAGCCAAGGCTAAATAGAACACATGTGGCCCGTTGTATAGAAGATTTTTATTCAGCTTGTAACCAGCAGTCAAAATCCTACACAAAAATAGCAATTATAACTACAAAGTAAAGTGAAGGCCAGAAAAAAATTAATAAAATGTTTTGGTTGGGTGCTCCACCACTTAGGTGCAATGCCATCCATCCACCTATCCCAGCTAACTAAAGATTTACTTTACACCCTGAACTGGTCATCAGCCAATCGATGGCTATTTATGCCACATCCCAAAAAATGTGCATGGTAGGTTAAATGACTAGGTAGGTGTGAATGTGAGTGTGGATGGTTGTTTGTGTCTCTGTGCCCTGCCATTGGCTGGCAACCACTTCAGGGTGTACCCCGCCTCCTGCCACAGATAGCTGGGATAAGCTACACTACACTGGTTCTGCAACCCTTGTGAGGAAAAGCAGCTCAGAAAGTGGATTTGTATTACACACTATAGCCCATATTTCCCACAATTTTTGATCATTCCAATGAGGCTCTCACTGACAGATCTCTAGCGTTTTCCTTTGTATGGCGGCTATTTGTTAAATAAAAAATCAAACTTATTTAGTGGGGACGAGCTCATCAACAGAAGACCGAGAAAATTTCAAAGTGTGTGTGTGTGTGTCTGTCTGTGTGCTCATAACATACAGCATTTTTAACAATGTTGTTATGAAGCTAGCAAATATACTTTCCCTCAGCGCATGAAAAAAATATTTCTCTCTCTCCCTAAGTCTGTCTCACGCTCTCTATCGACTGTGTCTCTTTAAGTCAGGTGTTGCCTTAGGGGACAGGTTTTTTTTTTTTTTTTTTTTTTTTACAGGGTTGGGGTGTCGTTCAAAAACAGCTTTAGTCATTTACTCAACTAACCAATTGACCCCTCCGTGGATATTGCGCAATCCGCGTCACTGACCAATCAGAGGCCAGAGATCTGCATAAACCAAAGCCCGTTTTTGCTCCCGCCATTTTCTCTGACAACATTGAATGGTCCAGTATAGGTTTAGTTAGCGTTTTATCGTGTATTTGGGTTATTTAACAAAAAAATATGGTTAAGAGGTGTAGTCACGGACTTTGTAATAGTGACGACAGGTATCCTGAAAGGCTAGTTGGTGGAGTTCGATTCGTACCCTTTCCAAAACCGAAGACCCAGTACGAAAAATGACTTCGATGGATCAAACTTTGTGGAAGACCGCATCATCAACTAAATCGATCTAATATGAACCGGAACACATGTTTGCACGAAGGTATGCCCTATATTTGATTTCCAATACATGTCTCGTATAAATGAAGTCGAAGTTCTTCGCTAGCATAACACTGCAGCGTGTGAACGATTGCCACACTTTTTCTTTGTTGAGCGATATTTAGCGATGATCGGACTGCACAAACGTATTGATTTGTTGCTTGCTCGCGGCCGAAGCTTAACCAGACTGTGTTTGCACGAAGATATGCCCTAAATTTGATTTGTAATACACGTCTCGTATAAATGAATGAGACGTTCTGCGCTAGCATAACATTGCTACGTGTGAATGATTGAATGAAATCAGAAGCATGGCGTCTCTCTAAGTTAAGAATGTATTGTATTTAGAACCTATAATATATCGTTGATTTGAATGAAATCATAAGCATAGAGTCTGTCTCAGTTCAGAATGTATTGTATTGTATTTGCCGTTTTTACTGTTTGTCTTACGTGAGCGCACGTGGCGTGACGTCACTTCAGGAGGCGTGGTTAAGTGCCCTGTACGGAGGGGTCAATTGTTTTAAATGTCTTTACATCCATCCATACATATATACATGCACATATCTACAGCATGGTGAACAAAGTGGTGAGCACATTTGCCTCACAGTTCCGATGCTTTACATTTGAATTCTAGGTCCCCCTGCTTCCTATTGCATTCTAAAACCATTCATACTATACTTTCATATGAACGGAATGACCAGATGAAGGTATAGTGTAATGCACTGGATATCCAACCATCCATTTTCTTCGCCGCTTATCCTCACGAGGGTCGCGGGGAGTGCTGGAGCCTATCCCAGCTCTCAACGGGCACGAAGCGTGGTACACCCTGAACTGGTTGCCAGCCAATCGCAGGGCACATTGAGACAAACAGGCGCACTCACAATCATCCCTCGGGGCAATTTAGAGTGTCCAATTAATGTTGCATGTTTTTGGAATCTGGGAGGAAACCGGAGCGCTCGGAGGAAACCCGCCCAGACACGGGGAGAACATGCAAACCCCACACAGGCCCAGGAGTGAACCCGGGACCTCAGAACTGTGAGGCCGACGCTTTACCAGCTGAGCCACTGTGTTGCCATGCACTGTACAGTTATTTAAATTCATCAAGTAATGTTACTTTAATATTATGGTACTTGGATCACATCACTAACTGCATTTTTTAACAGGCAATCAGTAACCATATCGGAATTCATTTTTAAAGCAACCCTCCCAACCCTGCGTGGGAACCCATGATAATTTATTTCCAAGATGATAAGTAAATATTTTCTTTTAAAGGCAACATATTTTTATGTCTAATTTGAGTTAGAAGGAAGACTGCGCTTGCTTCAATTGCTTCAATTTAAGGAGATAAAATAAACGGGTTTTCATTCAATAATCAATTGCGTTAAGTTGTACTTTTGGAGAATCACCAACACATATGAGTGACGATGTTTGATTTATAAAGAAATCCAAGACATTAGAATGAAACCATGAATACTCATATTCATTGGTTTTATTGCCAGTGGTTTTCCATTTGCAGTATGTAAGCTTTTCATTTTCAGAAAAACCTTATAAATGGTTAGCATAATAAAAATGACCAGTAACCAGAGAAAACAACCCCATTCTTATTGACTTGATCAGCAATCATTTGACAAGTTGATTTATCCAATTTATACTGCATTCCTTTATATATAAATTTAGTGTAGAAAAACAATAAAAGTAGAGGGTGATTTTTGTGGAACTTTTTTATAATTATTGTCCAAACAGCACTTTGAAATGTACTACTGTATATAGGGTTATATATATATGTATATATATATTCGTCTTTAGTAATTATGTCCCAGTTATATAGAACCACACATACGGTCTGGCCTTTGCCAGATTGTTGCTTCATGCCTCGTTCCCGCACTCTCGCAATCCCGTTCCTGATCTGAATATGAACCACACATACGGTCTGGCCTTTGCCAGATTGTTGCTTCATGCCTCGTTCCCGCACTCTCGCAATCCCGTTCCTGATCTCCCGTGTACAGCGTTGCGGATTACTCCATTGAGTTCCACATCCGAGCGTTCCTCGACGCGTTCTTTCAGGGGCTCAAGCACCGGGATTCCAAATTACCTCGTTGCAGTTGAACTGCCCACAGATCTAGACTCGCTCATTGGCCTTGCCCTGAGGGTCGAGCAGAGGGTCACAATACAGGGGAGGGTTGACGCGCTACGGGAGGACGTCCAACGGAGCTTCGTATCACAGACCTCACGTCAACTGGTTCAGGCTGTTGAGATGGAGCCCATGCAAGTTGAGACTCTCTGCCCAGTCAAACCTGTACGACCCGCACTCAAGGTATTCACGACAATGAGTCTGTATGACACCGCGGACAGCCTGACGCGGTTCCTGCTTCAGGTGACGCTAACCACAGGAGAACGTTCATACACGGCTATGGTGTTCATTGACTGATGTCAATCTCCTGAACCCTAGAACATCTCTGACATGCTTATGCAGCCAATGGCAAGTTTTTGTGCCAGATCACTAACCACACCCAGACTTTAAACATGACCTTCCCAGACGCACACACTGAATGCTTGAGTTTTCACGTGTTTGATTCACAAAGCAGTGACATATTCTTGGGGAGTCCCTGGCTCAGGCAACATAATCCTATCATTGATTGACCATCCGGACAAATCAAGTCGTGGGGTTCGAAATGCAGAGGCGTATGCTTCGCATCCCCTGATAAGGAGGACTCGCAGGTTGCTTCAGAACCTCCGTAAGACTCTCCACAGGAGCCGGATTTAACCTTGGTCACTGACTGCTACTCCGATCGGAAGGAGGTGTTTTCTGAAGATAAGGCCAAGTCCCTTCCGCCTCACCGGCTGTATGACTGTGCTTTTGATTTACTGCCCGGCAACATACCCCCGCGGGGGAGAATCTTCTCTCTTACAGGCCCTGAACACCAAAGCATGAAGGTCTATGTGGAATAGTCACTGGCAGCGGGTCTCATCAGACCCTCATCACCCGCCAAAGTGGGCTTCATCTTTGTAAAGAAAAAGGATAAATCCTTGAGTCCCTGCATTGACTACCAGGGGCTGAATGACATCAGCATAAAAAATAGGTACCCTCTTCCCCTAATCGCCACGACCTATGAGCTGCTGAATGGAGCCAAGATATTTACTAAGCTGCACTTGAAGAACGCCTATCACCTGGTGCACATTAGGGAGCGAGACGAATGGAAAACTGCCTTTAACACACCCACGGGGCGCTATGAGTACCTGGTGATGCCTTTTGGACTGACGAATGCACCAGCAGTGTTCCAGAACTTCATCAATGACATCCTGCGAGAGATGCTCAATAGGCATTTTTTTTTTTTTATATCTTGACGACATCCTGATTTTTTTCCCCGGTCGAAGATTCCCATATCAGGCACGTCCGGTCCGTGCTGCAGCAGCTGTTACGGCACAATCTGTACGTGAAGGCAGAGAAGTGCGTATTCCAATGACTCTCCGTCTTTTTCCTGGGTTTTATCCTGGTGGAGAGGGAAATCTGCATGGATCCCGGCAAGGTCAAGGCTGTCCTTCAGTGGCCCACTCCCACGAATCGCAAAGAGGTACAGAGATTCATTGCGTTTGCCAACTTTTGTCGCAAGTTTATTCTGAATTTTAGTACAATAGTAGCATCAGGGTTCGGCGCTGAGCCCCTTCCTGTTTGTGGTAGTAATGGATAGGCTGACAGACAAGGTTAGACTGGATTCCCCTCGGACCACGATGTTTGCAGGTGATATTGTGATCTGCAGTGAAAGCAGGGAACAGGCAGAGGAAAAGTTAGAAAGATGAAGGTACGCACTGGAAAGGAGAGGAATGAATATTAACTGAAGTAAAACAGAGGAGGAGGAAAAGTGAAGCTCCAGTGAGAAGAGATAGCGAAGGTGGACAACTTCAAATACTTGGGGTCAACAATACAGAGCAATGGAGAGTGTGGTAAGGGAGAGAACTGAAGAAACGGGTCCAAGCCGGGTGGAAAAGTTGGCAGAAGGTTTCTGGTGTTCTATCTGACAGAAGAGTATCCGCCAGGATGAAGGGCAAAGTTTATAAAACAGTGGTGAGGCTGGCCTTGATGTACAAATTAGAGACGGTGACTCTGAAGAAACAACACGAAGCAGAACATGAGGTATAAGAAATGGAGATGCTGAGGTTCTCACTTGGTGTGAACAGGTTAGATAGGATTAGAAATGAGCTCATTACAGATACAGCCAAAGTTGGATGTTTTGGAGACAAGGTTAGAGACAGCAGACTTCGATGGTTTGGACATGTTCAGAGGCAAGAGAGTGAGTATGTTGGTAATAGGGTACTGAGGATGTAGCTGTCAGGCAAAAGAGCAAGAGGAAGACCAAAGAAAACGTTGATGGGTGTTTTGAGGGAGGACAAGAGAACAGTGGGTGTTAGAGAGGAGGATGCATTAGATAGGCTTAGATGGAAAAAGATGACAGGCTGTGGCGACCCCAAACGGGACAGGGCGAAAGAAAAAGAGGAAGCTGCCCCTTTGCCTCCACTCACCGCTCCCAGCATTGTCCTCGAATGGGGTCCGACCTGCCAGGCGGCTTTCAGCAAGCTCAAGGTTGGTTTCACGTCAGCCTCGGTCCTCATCCTGCCTGACCCTGATAGGGAGTTTATTGTCGAGGTGGATGCATCAGATTCCGCAATAGGGGCAGTCCTCTCTCAGAAGAGTTTCAGGGATGGGAGACTACACCCCTACGCTTTCCTATCCAAGACGCTGAGACCGGCGGAACAGAACTATGATATCTGACACCGAGAGTTGCTCGCCATCAAGACGGCCATGGCGGAGTGGAGACACTGGTTGGAGGGGACTCAGGTCCCATTCCTAGTGCTGAGGGATCATAAAAACCTTGAATATCTAAAAACTGCCAAGAGGCTGAACGCCTGGCACGCTAGTGGGCTCTCTTTTTCCCTCGGCTCCACTTCACTATGTCCTACCGGCCGGGGTCCAAAAACCGGAAACCCGATGCACTGTCCTGCATATATGAGGGGGAGAGGTGCGAACCGCCATGATTCTTCTGGACACCTGCTTCATGTTGACCTTCGCTTTGGAGATTGAGGTCCAAGTGAAAGAAGCACTTAAATATTCCGGTTGCCCCGCCAACAGACTGTATGTTGTGCCTCCTCTGAGGGGGAAGGTGATTGACTGGGCCAACATGAACCGCACCGTGTGTCATCCGGGCATGGCCAAGACATGGTCGGTGGTTGAACAGCGCTTTTGGTGGCCGAACATCAAAAAAGACAGAGAATATGTCAATCCGTGCCCAGGTTGTGCTGCCAACAAACCTTCCCAGCAACAGCCCGGGGAAGAGCTTCGTCAGCTGCCCCATCCTTGACGTCGATGGTCCCACATCTCCCTAGATTGCTCCCATGTATGGGGCGCCACAGCGGACCGCAAGAGGTTGAGGGCACAGACCTATAAAGTTGGACAGCGTGTCTGGCTCTCAGCGAGAGGCCTCCCGCTATGGATGGAATCTTGCAAGATGGCCCCCAGGTTCGTCGGTCCTTTCCCTGTCACCAAAGTGATCAACCCAGTTGCAGTAACAGTGAAACTCCCGAGATCGATGCAGGTCCACCCTACC
Organism: Syngnathoides biaculeatus; assembly: GCF_019802595.1. NCBI lineage: Eukaryota > Metazoa > Chordata > Actinopteri > Syngnathiformes > Syngnathidae > Syngnathoides > Syngnathoides biaculeatus. Next base: position 36,068,264 of record NC_084641.1, read on the forward strand.
TTTCATGTCAGTCTGCTCAAGACAGCACAGTCGTCTCCGCTGGTCGCTCCTCCCCATGCATGGTTGATTGGGGCCCAGTCTACACCGTGCGCCAGCTACTGTCGACTCATCGTCGGAGAAGGGGTGTCCAGTACCTGGTAGACTGGGAGGGGTACGTCCAGAAGAACGATCATGGATTCCGTCCCGGTTCGTGGTTGATCCCTCCCTCATCAGAGACTTTCATCACTCTCACCCCGAGGCGCCTGGGCAGTCCGGGGCCCGCCGTTAAGTGGGCTGGGGGGTACTGTCATGGCCCTGCCAGTCCCTCTCCATGCCGTACCGATCTTCAATGCGGCACGCACCTGCCGCAATCGTCCCTAGTAAACGTCCCAGATATATAGATCCACATGTACGGTCTGGCCTTTGCCAGATCGTTGCTTCATGCCTTGTTCCCGCACTCTCGTAATCCCTTTCCTGATCTCCCGTGTACCGACCCCTGGCTGCCCACTGACCTGCCCCCTATGCCTGACTTTCTTGTTAGTGCTGCTCCCGTGGACTGCCTGCCTGATCCCTGACACTGGACTGAATAAATATATTTACTGAACTGCTTCTATGTCTCCCGAGTCGTACATTTCGGTCCAACCCCGTGTTTTGTTCGAGACATATACTGGTTGAGTGTTTAGTAGCAACATGTTATGGCAACCCCTCATCTCAACTATCTTTCCTCTATTTGTACCTTTATCTGTACCTACATCAACTTTTAGGAGAAATTCAGACAACCACTTTGGTGGCAATTATCTTGTAGATCTATCCCTCTTGAATAGTTCTGCAAAGAATTCGATAGCCCTCTGTTGACTGTGTTGATGAAACATATGGTAGAAACACACCACAATGGATTAGACTTGCAGCCATAGCTTCAATTCATCCAGGTTTATTTAACATTGCATCTCTACACGGCATAGGTTTACTTGCCCTGGGCTTTTCATCAGGAAGCATCAGCCTCATGTGATCTTAGCAATAAAAGGGAACAATTTGTACAAAAGAGCAAGGCTTCTAACTAAAATATACCAAATGTGATGTCCTGAAAAGTGACATATGAGCAGGCTTGGGAGAAAAAAAAAAAAAAAAAAAAAAAAAGGCACAAGTCCAAATTTACTGAAGGCACTTTCTCCATGTAATTATTTTTAAAACAGCAGCACTGCACACGCAACTGACTCTGCTGGGATGCTAACCGTGGTCACATTGAACATGCACTTTCACTGATGGAAGAATGCATTTTTTTTTTTTTTTTTTGGAATTCAACACTGACGGGGGAAATCATAAGGATATTGATATTTCAGCCATTTTCATTCTTTTCCTACTATCACACTATTTTAAATATTTGCTTAAGTTTGGGGTTTTGGGCGTGACATAATTCATTAGCACTTACCATGGAAATCAATAACTCCTGGCAGTTTAGAGAAATGATGATTTTCCTCTCAGGCAAATGTTTTCTTTCTTTGATTATAACATTATAGGTCAGGAAGATGAATATAACCTTTGAAAAGATGAGTCACATTTTTAGTCAGGGGGAATGTGTGATGGGGATTTGCCAGTTTGGAGTGGTCAATGGCAAGAGCAGCTGGGCTTGTTTGTGTTTGTATTTGTCAGCGATATATTGCTCATTCTACTTCCAGTCCTTTTCCCCCCTTGCTGCTTCTTTGTGGTTTTTCTACCCATTTTTGACAAACACACCTCTGTTCTCTTTGAAATTAGTCCCTCGCTTGTTATAATATGGATCAAAAGCTAGATGTTAATCATAATTGACCTTTGAGACATTGTAGAGGGGCATTACATTGTTAGATGGGGTATTTTATCCTTATATATTAGAAGGACAACAGCTATTGTCAACTATTGCACTTTTTGCAGTCATAAAATACATACTGTATGTTTGAAATAAACATTCTGAAACCCTTTCAGGAGAAGGATAGAAATATGAAGAGTTTTGGATTGTCAGCATATCAGAAAGCAGTAGAAGTTGAATTGGAACACTTCAATATCAGTCCAAAAGGAGCAGTGTCTGCAACACCAACCTAGTTACTTCTGGACGTTACTTAATATATTTTTGTGACAACTTGTATGGATACTGTATTAATAATCATTGTCATTGTGTTGCGCACAGCAAATGTCGTACTCAAATTCAATATTGAAATAAGAGCAGTTATCATTGGAGAGGTTTCAGTAAATACAGAAGAGATGAAAGCACTGTTATCAGTTCAATGGACAAAGGAAACTGGACCGATGTGAACACTTGTATGTTAAGTTTCAGCATTGAAAAATTTACAATATAGTCAGTCAGAGAGCATACAAGACATACTGAAGTTATATTCTTCCACAGGCAGCTCCACTTTTACAACTGTATTTGATATTAATGAGGGCGTTTCCACCCGAAATCTTTTGTTGGCAGACAGTGGCCTCTATACCCAGCATCCTAACGACTCTACTTTTTAGAAAAAAAAAAACATACCATATTTTCTAAACAACGTTGCGAACCAGAAAATAAGCCTCACCTACTCTGAGCCATGTTTTTTTTTCGTCACACACGAGCCATGCCTGACCATATGCCGCAGATATATACTGTACTTATGTTGCAAAATTAAAAATTCACATAGAAACTCTGTAAATGTTTGACATACAGTACCTTGTTTCCAAACAGTGACATGTCAGTAAAATGGCTCAAACAAAAGTTATTGTTTATATTCAAGCTCCTCCTGTTCACAGAAACTACTAAAGTCCTTGTATTCAGTATGGGAAAAGCCTCAGAATGTCGATGCCGAACACATCGTAACTGCGCGGGAAAGGGTTGACGAGTCTTTGACCGCCAGGGGCGGTATGGATTTGCTGCTGACAAGCACATTCGTCGTGAAATCCTGAGGCAGCCGCTTTCCTTCGGCTATAACGCTTTCGCACGATGGTTTACATCGACGCAGCAACACTGTCACGCTGGCTACCATAACAACAAGAGCCTCAGAAAGTTTTTGTCAAACACCATTTGTGTTTCTCTGTTGGTCTCAATGTCATTTTCATCTTGAGTTACCGATGAAATTGTGCTGTTCTCCTCACATAGCAGTCCAGCCTCCTTTTGCTCTGTTTGTGATGGTAGATTCTTTAACAGTGCTCCATGTATTTCGAATGCACTGGAACTCCACATGCGGCCAATTTTGCATAAAAGATTTTAAATTAATAAAATTAAAAATATACATTTTTGCGTTCGTGTATGTTGTGCTGCGTCCTGCTTTGAGGGCATCAAAAACTTGTGCCATCTTCTACACACATTAGCGGTAGCTTCATCTTCTTCTATAAGCAATTGAGGTAGATTTGACTTTTTGTACGTGCACAGAAGTTACAGTCTTCTTCTTCTTCTACATATTAGAAGCATCCGCGCAATGGCCATGTTTTAACCATTTCATTGAAACAAGGTTTGTGTGTATTTTTAAACTCATAGTTGCGAGCACCCCCCCTCCCCACACACACACACACTCACACACACTTTACCATAATTACCTTACCATTGACATTGGCACACGGCAGACGTTTGTGACCTCCATGTTGTTGGTCAATATACCTATTTTGAAACAGGATGAGAAGACTTAGCATTTGTTAAGAAAAAGACATCGTATCTTAACCTGCATGTCGGTTGTTGTTGTAATTTAGAGTGTCCAATTACTGTGTGTTTTTGGGATGTGGGAGGAAACTGGAGTGCCCAGAGAAAGCCCACGCAGGCATAGGGACAACATGCAACGTCCACAAAGGCGAGGTCGGGATTGAATCCTGGTCCTCAGAATTGTGAGGCCAACACTCTACTCCTATGCCACCGTGCCAATATATTTTATAATTATGTAAAAATAAAACATCTAATATACTGTATATTTATATTTGATATTTATACATACAATATCAGATTTTCTTCCAGATCGGAGCACCCCTATTTCTGATTTGAAACTATTTGATTCCATTTCTATTTGCGCTGCTACAATGTATTACATTAGACTGAAATAGTGTAAATCCAGCGATGGTAATGAATTAGCTTGTGAAAAAGTGAACAACACCTTAATTGTTATGGTTGGACTGGTTCACCCATTTTAGGGCTCCTTAATATTGACGGCTGTGTCTTGGCAGATCACATGCTGAAATTAATTTTGTGTGCAGGCATTGTACAAATTTTCCCACACATTTAGAGGAATAGGTTTTGTTGATTGCAATACATTAATTTAATTTATCAGTTTAGCATCTTTATCTTCTGAGCATGTTTTTGTAACTCAACAAATCCATATTTACCAACTTTCAATTTAAACTAAATTGCACATTATGCTAGTTTGGTCCGAAATTTCAATTAAAAGTTTTTCAACCAGTTTAATAGGAGAACATACATTTCACATATTAACCTTGACCTTTTTTTTACAGCAATATTGACAAGCTATTACAAAGTAAAAAAAGACTTCTTTTGACACACCAAGTTATTTTGCCTTGTTAAAAATTAAATTAATTGATTGTACAGTCTAAATTGCTCCATGCTGTGATTGTGAGTGCGGATGTTTGTCTCTATGTGCCCTGTAATTTGCTGGCCACCAGTTTAGTGTACCCTGCCTCCTGCCCGTTGACAACTGGGATAGGCTCCAGCACTCCCGTGACCCTCGTGAGGATAAGCGGCTTAGATAATGGATGGATGAATAATTAAGTCGTCTGCTAATAATGCCCAAATGTAGGTTTCTGTGAAACCCAGAGCCCAATTGATGCATTCCAGTGCCAGTGGCATTGATATTCATGACGATGATGAGCCAGCAGAAGTAGATTTATGCAGGAAATGCACAGGGAGACAAATTCGTCAGATGAGGAATCCTCTTTAATCTGGAGGACAACCTTGGCCTGTCCCCTTCAGTGGACTTCTGCATTTTGCCAAACACATGCACAGGCTCGCTTCTAGCGGCAATTTGTCATAGTCTCAAGCCATCTTTATTATGATGGAGCTCACAAAGACCAAAATATCAGTCATGGCTCATGCATTTGGTACTGTAAAGTTGAGACATACATTCACGGACCTGTCTATGTAACCATACGTTTCTCATTGAAAAATCTCCAATTTAAAATACAGCAGATATGTCAAATGCCCATATAGACTGATCTCTGTTTCATTTGCTCCCTAGTCAATGTGTGAAGCAGGCCAAATGTTACTTGCAAAGGACAAGCCACATTTGCACTTGGGTCTTTGACACAAGTACTGCACTATGTATCAAATGAAACCAATTCCATCCTTCTTATGTCACTCTCTATCTGGGTCACAAAACGTGGCAGACTGGTGATGGTAAGCAGCATCATTACTTTACTTGCATCACAGTGCTGGCTCACTTTTTGTCTTTGTCCAATAGTACTCTTTTTTTCAAAGGCTTTGATTCTGAAAGACGATTTGCAAAGAGAGAAGCAATGAAGCAAGTCCAACCTCTGGCCTCATTTGAAGATCATATATATATATATGTGGTTGCATCAAATTGTTTGATGTGAAGTGGTTTGAAAAGAACTCTCAAAGAGGTCATGGGGTAGACTACAGACGATTTCTGTTATCCAAGAGATTGGGGTATGAATGGCAGCACAGTTTTCACAGGAAATACCACACTGGGGTAGATGGAAAGCTTCGACTGAAGATTCATGTATTGCTTGGTGTGTCTAAGTTCCCTGCAAATGTAATGACGATAGTGACTTGTAAAGAAGCACAGAAAAAGGAAAGCTTTGTTGAATGACAAACTGATAGGAAAAGAAAAAAAACACATCATAAAGCCGCTTGAGAATTTATTAGTTGCAGGTGAATTTAAGGATGGCCATTTTAACATTTACATAATTGGACACAGCACCACATTAAAGAACTGGTTGAGCATTTCCTATGTGAAGTTTGGGTGTTCTCTCTGTGCCTGTGTGGGTTTTCGCTGAGTACTCCAGTTTCTTCACACATCCCAAAAACATGTATGGTGGGTTAACTGAAGACTCTAAATTGCCTGTGAATGTGAATGTGCGTGTGGATGGTTGTTTGTTTGTATGTGCCCTGGGATTGGTTGGAACCAGTTCAGAGTGTACCCCACCTCTTGCTCAGAGTCAGCTGGAATAGGCTCCAGCACATCCACGACCTTAGTGAAAATAGGCAGTTCAAAATTGGAAATAATGCTTCGGCCACCATGAAACATTTTTATCTGATCTAGTCCATGATTTACATTTATAACAAGAATGGAAAAAAAATTCCTTTAGCAAGGCTGAACTGTGATAAAACTGTGTATTCAGGTTTGTGAGTAGGCAGGCTGTTTCCAAGCTCCTGGGAGATGACAAACACGAAGCAGATTTCATCGTTGTGCAGTGGGTTGGACAGTTCCACTGGTTACATAGCAGCAAATGTATCTGCCTGTATCCAGATTCAAACAACCTTTGTGGAAATTAGATTTGTGGTTTTTTTCTTCTATTTACTGGTTTAGAATGTCAAAATTTAATGCTGAGAAAAAGGTTAATGAAATAAACAAAGGTAGTAGTGGCAAAAGTGTGACCTCTAAATACTTTTGCACAGTGCTGCCCATGAAAAATTGTGCTCACAAAAGAATAATAATCAGTTTTGATTGGCACTTTGTAATCTTCATAAAAAGCAGATACTTTATATTTACAAAACATGTCCTCTGCTTTCAACCCATCAGAGTAGAGATTAAGATTTGTAGCATATGGAAAGGTTTTAGTCAGCTTTCTTTGGAGAAATGCATCTATCCAGCCATTCTATACCGATTATCTTCATTAGGATTGCAGGCTGACACCAGGTGAGAAGCAAATACATTATGGGCTCATTCCCAACATACACTGTAGAAACACTTAAGGCCACACCCATAGGCAATTAAAATTATTTGATGAACCTACTCTACATTTTTATTTGAGGATGGGGGGACTACCCGTAGTAAACCCACACAGGCATTGGGAGAACATGCAAAATCCACACAGAAAAGTTGGATTTTAACCTGGGACATTGTATAAACAGAACCTCACATCCCGTCATGGTATATGTCGTCCGGCAATTGCCAAAAAAGTCAATTGTTTACATGTTTACAGCACAGAGGCAGTCAGCTCCGTTTCCAGACAGACGTCACACGTACTGCACTTTGATGGATGGGTCGCAGGTCTTCTTGAGTGAAGAAGTTCACCTCACACCTACCACATGGTGTCTGTTTACCTGTATCGTGGGGAGTAAGTAAATCCATCTGAAGCTTTTATGCAGGTTTTATTACAAAGACACATGCCAAGTCAGTTGTTTAACTACTTCCCTTTTGTGAGGAAACACATTAACTGATGAGAGAAATTTGCTGAACTCTTGGAAATAAAACAGATGGCTTCCACCAGTAAATGATGGGGATGTTTTTTTTTTTTTAATATGGTGCATCAATCTGCCCTATAAATCTTACTTTGTCTGATTTTGAACATGTTGTGACACAAGGACATTGTTGTCATGAAGACCAAAAATACAAGATTATGGAAATTATATAAATGGATGTTTTTCATCTGAAAAAAAAATCAGCAAAGCATCTTATCATAGTTTATCCCAATATATAAATACACAATGATACAGATCAATTTCTCGAACTAAAATTATCCAGATGCAGAGAATGTTATTTTCACAATGGTGGATGAAAAAACAACTAACCCTCGTGGGAAGAGTCAATAATATTTCTTCCAATGAGGTCTTTCCAGGAATAAAAAGTGGGTCATGGGATTATTTTTCTCCCAACAATCACATTCATAATCTCAAGAGCACTGCAGGATTAAATGCAGAGAGAGAACCACAAACCAAAAACATTTATAGAAGTTGTAAAAAGCCATAAGCAGCTGCAACAAATGATGAGAAGCACATTTTCCAAGCCTTTTGAGTTTTGCATCTGCACACTTCGCTCCAGTGTTGCGGAGGCCAAAAGGTCGCAAGCTCGTATGTCGCACTTGGACAGCCCCATGCTCTTGTTTCAGCAACAAGATCCACTGCCTGTGTCCCGGTGGCCATCCGCCACAATGCAAAGCTATCACCCCCTAGTCAAAACTAATCAGCTCATCAAAAGAAACACCTCCTTGTGGCTGTTTGAAGTCCGTGGAAAGACTTGTCAGAATGCCACCTTATTTAATGGAAAGTATATGTGGGCTCCCATGGCGATGAGAATGTAGTTCAGGGACTCTAAACATGGTCTAGAAAAAAATAAAAACCATCACCTCGCATTCTTCATGCTGCCAGGCAACCGGTAGGGTCAACAAGGCTAAGGTGGAAAAAATAAATATGGGCTTGAAATAATTCTGCCCAAAATTTAAATATGCTTTTTGTACCTCAATAGGTTTATTTAAATGCATTTTGGATGGTACTTGATAAAAATCAAAGTCAAGCAGAGCTGCAATTGCTTAAAACATCAGACATAATCCATACTTGAATTGCTTAAGGGGAAACATTGCTGCTAAGACCGCATGGCGCCTCATCCCACTGAAATCTTCCTCGTGTGCATCACGGTTTGTCCTCCGGACATAAACAGTTACCTCAAGATGACTTATTCTCTCTCTGGTCCTATTAGATTGTGACAAGCTTACAGGAGTTATCTGGGCCATGACAAACTTTAGTGGGTCGCTGTATATTCCGCTGGTTCCTCGAGTCAACACGTGGAGAAGAGACGTGGCCTTCCCTTCGCTCGGAGCCTCTTTTGCATTTGGAGTGACACTTGTTTAATTATATTATTTTGTTTGTTGGTCAGATGTGTGTTAGGCCAGAAAATTATGATACACATTAGAGACAAACTTGTTTCCTGAGGCTCAGGATATGTTTGGTGAGAACACCGTCAATGTGATTTGCTTTCCATTCTGGACTGAATACATAGTTGTATCAATGGAACAACCAGTGTGTACACTGCCTTCTGCCCAAAATACGTGGGATAGGCTCCAGCACTCATGTGACCCTTGTGAGGATAAACAGATCAGAAAACTGTCGTGGTCCTGCCGGTCCAGCCCTGACTGTGCGGGTTCCCGCGTGGCCACGCTGATTGGGAGGCGCACACCTGCGCCTCATGCTGGCTGATTGGTCCTGGTATATATAGGACCATGGGGACAACTGGTCCGGCGCCAGATCGTTGCAACTCATGCCCCGTTCCTGCACTCCCGTATCTCTGATTGACAACCCGTGTGTACCGACCTCTGCCTGTTCTCCGACCGACCCCGTAAGACTTACTCCTTTAATACTCCTGCCTTCTTTGATGGATCTCCCGTGTACCGACTCCTGCCTGCCTGTGGACCTGCTCTCTACACCCAATGTCCTGACTACCGCTGCTGCACCTGACTGACTGCCCGATCCCCGACCGTGGAACAATAAACGTTTTTCACGAATTACCTCTACGTCTCCCGACTCCTGCATTTCTACTACTCTACTACTTCCGTATCAATGGGTTGTGACAGAACGATCTGGCCAAAACAGGACTCACCAGGAAAGACTCGGCGTCGCCGGGACCGACGCAAAGTAGACCGACTGCCAGAGGACCAAGCCTGCCCGATCCGGGTAGGCTCCATGATGTCCTCTCCTTCCGTGTCACACGCCCCGCCTGCGAGTTATGAGTACGTCCCGACCACGACCCGTCCAGCACCTCATATTCTTTTGGACTCTGATTTTTTGGACTACGGGGAGGACCATGATTTGTATGACGGGCTGCCTGACTACGACTCAGATTATTTGGATTATGAATCTCTTCGCCCGATCGTTAATCCCAGTCAGTTTGTTTCACCTCCCCGCGTCTCCAGCTCCAGAGTGTCTTTGCCCGGTAGTTCCGTGTTCCCCAATCCGTTTGTGGGAACCCGCTTGGCCATCTACCCAGGACCTCCGCGTGGCGGCCAGAGGAGACATCCAGTCCGGGCGCTCCCTTGTGCCTCCCTCTGCGCAGCAACAAAGTCACCATCCTTGTCCACCCACTACTCACCAGCAACGGTTAAACTGGCAGACCCGCAGCTGGTGGCGAAGCTTCCAGCCCAGAGGGAGGAGGGGCAGCTAAATGACAGGGTGTTCTACCGCAAAATGCGGGTGGAGATTGGACAGCAGAGCGCCGAACTGGCGGTCCTCACGGTTCTAACCGTCCAGGTTCAGCAGGGATTGGAGGATCAGCCGAGCTACACCGACGTCGGGGTTTCAACGGACTTATTGCTTACTCTCATTCACGCCGCAGTGGCGACGGACCTGCTACTGAGCAAGGTTCACGTCGCTGTGGCAACGGACCCACCACCGCACCATTCCCACGTCCCGGTTGCAACAGCTCCACTGCAAGCGCACGTTGCAGTCGCCACTGATCCGCGACCGAGCCGAGCGCTCGTTGCAGTGGGAACAGATCCGCCACCTCACCACGCCCACGTCGCGATTTTGGCTGTTTCGCTGCAGGTTCACACTGCGGTGGCCACTGATCTACTGCCGAGCAGAGCTCACGTGGCACTGGAGACCGATCCGCTGCCTTCTCATGTTCCCGTCCAGGAGAATGTGATGGCGCCTCCGCCGCCTCACGTTCCCGTCCAGAAGTGGTGATGGTGTCGCCGCCGCCTCATGTACCCATCAAAGAGGTGGTGATGGCGCCACCGCCGCCTCACGTACCCATCCAAGAGGTGGTGATGGCGCCGCCGCCTCACTTTGCTGTCCAGCAGACGGCGGCGACAGTTCCCCATCCGCCTCACGTTCCTGTCCAGCAGATGCCGATGGAACCACAGTTGTCAGGAGCTGGGAGTTCTGATGGGGCACCCCGGAACTGGAAAGGCCTCGGGATGGCTGTGATGGTGATTGTCGCGGTCATGGCTTTGGTCCTTCTCTCCGTCATCCTCTTCGCCCCTGATGGTTCCCAGCCATTTCATGACCTGGCCTCGGCAGCGACAACCACTCCCTGGCCACCTCGTGGCCAAGCCTCAGTGGCAACCAATCCCTGGTTGTCTCGCAACCACGGCGTGGGAGGTCCTTGTCCGGAGCAATCGCATGCCTTAGTCTGGTTCCTCCTTCACCGTTGGGTTCCTGACCGAGGTCGTCCACCCAAATCGCCCTGTGGGGATCCTGGTGCTTGGCGTCCGGGTCGTCCTCCTGACCAGTCCAGCCGGACACCTCGCGTTTGGTGGCCTGGATTGTCACCAGAAAGAGTGGGGTTGGGGGGGGTGCTCTCCCCCGGACCCCCTTCCACCCGATCCTGGACTTGTTAATTTTTGTGTGTGTTTCTCTTGCTTAGGCCCATAGAGAGGCGGTCCTGTCATTGTCCTGCCGGTCTAGCCCTGGCTATGCGGGTTCCCACGCGGCCGCGCTGATAGGGAGGCGTACACCTGCGCCTCATGCTGGCTGATTGGCCCCAGTATATATAGGACCCTGGGGACGACTGGTCCTTCGCCAGATCGTCGCAACTCATGCCCCGTTCCTCCACTCCCGTATTTCTGATCAACAACCCGTGTGTACCGCCCTCCGCTTGTCCTCCGACTGACCCCTAAGCCTTACTTCTTTGATACACCTGCCTGCTTTGACTCCTGCCTGCCCACGGACCTGCTCTCTTCGCCCGCCGTCCTGACTACTGCTGCTGCACCTGACTTCCTGCCCGATCCCCGACCGTGGAAAAATAAACGTTTTTCCTGAATTACTTCTGCGTCTCCCGACTCCTGCATTTGGGTCCTGCCTCCGTATTGATGGTTCGTGACAAAAATTGATGTATGGGTGGAATCGGGGAGCCGTTATTTTGTGGGCAGCAATTGTTTTGTGGAGTTTCAACACTTTTTTTCATTAGGTCATGTACTTGGAGTTGTTCAGCAGAATTTGAATGGGCACATAGAGCTCTCTAGTTGTAGACTGAGGGACGTGTGACTAAGCGCAAATGGTGCGTATCTTGGTATTAGTGGCAGCTCAAGGTTTGCTGTGCATGTTTGCCTATTTCGCAGGCCCATCTGTCCAATCTAGGCAGTGTTTATGCAGCGAGCGTGTGCCTTTAGAGATGCCTGCTGATACCACTTCTAAATTGTGGCACAATAATCTCAGATGATTTTGGCAATCCTCATTGGTGTACGTGCAGGGAGATTGACCAGCGACGTTCTCAGACTTGTGGTAGGTGACAGATTTATTTCAACGGTGTGCATCCAAATATTGCAGAAATAAATTCATTGAGTGCATTATATTATTATTATTATTATTATTATTATTACACAGCTGCATCACCGTTCCATCCCATTTGACCTTTACAGCACAGGAAAATTGAAAATAGGATTGTTCAAAATAATGACTCATTCAAACAATGAGAAAAATTATTTAGTGGCCAACATAAGAAAATCAAAACATAAAAATACTGACTTGACTGAGTTGTTCTTTTCACAGTTGCAATAAATTAAAATTAAATTGTTACACTTTTTGAAGCACAATACTGTACAATTCCACCACGAAATGCACCCAAAGCTACAATTTGATACTGTTTTATCCAGCAGTGGGTAGTAACGTGCTACATTTATTTTATTATATTTACTCTAGTTACATTTTGGAGAAATTGTACTTGTCAGAGTAATTTGCCTCAACCATATGTTTTATTTTTAATTTAGTCAAGAAGAATATATACATTTACCATGACCGTCATGCCACTCACTTTTATTTTAGTGCATGTGGAATTGATATTACCACTTCATCTTTGATTTCCGTGTAGAGCACCATTGCAAAAATGTAATATGATCATTCATGTCTGTGGCCTCGAATTCAGCAATCATGATGATACAAGGCAATCAACTGACCGCACTTAAAGCCTTCGCGGGTCAATCAAAATGATTCATTTGTGGGGGAAAAAAGAGCAACACTAGTGTTTCCTTGCAGAGGCCCCGTACCTCAGTGGTTAGAGGATTGATTTGGTAAACCAGGGGTTGTGGGTTCGTATCCCACTGGGGCCTCCACTCCCTGAGAAGGTTGCTTCAGGAAGGGCATCCGGTGTATTAAAAAAAAAAAAAAAAAAAAAAAAATTGTGCCAAACAAATATGTGCGTTCATTTTATATGACACAATGTGGCGACCCCGAAAGGGACAAGCCGAAAGAAACTAGTGTTTCCTTGCAGACTCTAAAAAACAGCTTTATCATGGGGTGTTGTCTTCTGTCTGCCAAAACATGGACATTTCAAACCAATTCTACCCTTGCAGCAAGTTGCAGATTTGTATTGTTGTTATGGCCGTGCACCCGGCAATATTAGCGATATATTATGGTCATATCTCACCGTAAAACATGCTTCTTTGGAGATAGCATCATGCTGTAATTTCTCTCTCATTCTCTCTCTCTCTCATCCCCACTTGCATGCACTCACATGCACACACAGAAAATCAATCAGTCTGGTCAGCAAACAGGTCTTTGTGGACTCCAATTTACTAATTATCTTTATTTTATTTAACATTCATGCTCTTTTTTTTTTTTTTTTAAATAGCACTTATTCACCAGTTACTTGAGTAGTTTCTCACTGGGTAGTTTCTTACATTTGGAGGACTATCACTTCATTCTAAAGGAACAGTGCTCTTACTTGAGTTGAGCTGGTCAGCCTGGGTGGGGGTGACAATGGTCTGCAATTATTCCCCTGTCACCATCTAACCTCACCCCCACCAGTTTCTCCAATTTTAATGTACTACAACCCCACCACACAATCACAGTACAGCAATAGCATTAAGCAGGCGGGCTCCTGGTAGCTATAGTAATTGGGTAGGTAGTGTTTTTTTTTTTTGTTTGTTTTTTTTTTTCTTTTTCTTCTGTTACATTTCTCTTAGTTGGCCGTGTGGGGCTTGAGGTGAGGGTACCGTTACCACCCCCCATTTTTGCCTCTGGCTTCCTCTCCCCTCTGGTGCCACCCTCTCCTGTCCTTTCCCACGACAAGCACTTAACTTGGGCTCGCTTGGTGGCCTATCACCATTTTTGGGATAACTCCTGCTTCATGCGTTGGGGCCTGTTTGTGGATGGATTCCGCCCCGTGGGTAGGGGCAGGCCTCGATCGGCGGGGTGTTGTGAGAGCCGGTGATGAGCCAGCTGGTGCTTGGAACTGGTCAGGGCGCTTTGGTCAGGCTCGGAACCTCCCTGAGTTCTGGGTGGTTGGTGCCACCCCCCTGGTTGTGTCCCCTGCTGGATAGGCTCACTGACTCATCCACACCCCATTCCACTTTGGGGCAGGCTCAGCAACTCCCTACACTAGTTGACTAAAATGCACGTGATATGGTGCTCATTTATCAATACGTTTGATAGAAACACTAGAGACTAAAACATTCCTACCGCACCACTCAATAGTAGTACTGCCTTACTCATTTTCCAACATCCTGTCCTGCCCTTTTCTGTCCTCTCATCTGGTTTTCTGGTTCGTTATTGCACGTCCTCATTGTATTATCAATTTTCCAAATAACTATTGTAATGTTACTTGTGTTCAAATATCTCTAGAATGTCTCACTATTTTTCTTTGGGTATTGTAATCTCTAGTCCACTTGTCCACACTGTCCCTCTGTCCGTCCTCTAAAACCCTTATCTGTCTGGCTGAATTTTCAATCATTGTCAGATTTAAATAATAATAATAAAATTAGCAGAAGCAGTATTTCAAACTCCACTGTTGCACACCAAAACTGAACAAAGGCATACAGAACCACAAAATTTGAAAGGCCATGCGGCTGAACAGGACAGGGTTTTAAAAAAAAAATGCTCTGACTTGACTACAATATTTGGCTACTCTACCCACATGTAGTTTTACTTGCAGTAAATATGTGATAATTACTTTAGACACCTTTTAAAATCTGCACTAGCAAGGGTTCGCTTGTGTTTAGTCAAATATGTTTCACATGAAACGGGTGGCTTGGTAAATCTGCAACTAAGCTTTCAACTGTGGTTTTATTATTTATCATGCAAAAGGTATTCTTGGCTGCGTCATCAGCTAACTTGCTGTGGCTTATTTTGGAGTGATGCTCTAAATGGCTCCTAATATTGAGGGAGCCGCTGAAGGCAGAGAATTTAGCCACGCATTAAGGGAGCAAGCACACTTGTTCTTTTCTTTTCTTTCTTTTTCTGCAATTGTAATGCAAGCAAGCTGGGGAGTCAGAAACTCTACCAGTCATAGTGTGAGCTGAAAGTACACTATATTGCCAAAAGCAGTGGCTCACCTGCCTTGACCCAGATATAAAATTACCCAACATTCTATTCTTAATCGATCGGGTTTAATATGACATTGACCCACACTCTGGAGTTATAACATCTTAAACCCTTCTGGGAATTTTTTTCACAAGGTCTAAGTCTGTGTTAATGACCTTTGTTATCATCATTTATCCATAAATCCATTAGTAAGGTTACACATAGGTGTTGAACTAGAAGGACTGGTTCTCAATCTATGCTCTAATTTTGCCCAAAAGTGTTCTAACAGGTTGAGGTCTGGATTATGCACCCCAGTCAAGTTCATTCACATCAAACTCTCTCATCCATATCATTATGAACCTTGATTTGTGCACAAAGTTGGAAATCTCCATAATATAAGCCCCTGAGTTCCAGTGAAAGGAAGTCTGAATGCTTCGGCATACCTACAGATTTTGGACAGTCAAGAGTTTTGGATTATTTTTTCCTGTTCCAACATGTCTATGCATCTGTGCACAAAGCAAAATCCATAAAGACATCGATGACAGAATTTACTGTGGATTAATTTAAATGGCTTGCACAGTGTCCAATACTGATTTCAAGTGGACAGTGAGCCAGGACTTCTCGTACAACATCAGCATGTGACCTCACAAATATGACCCTAACTTAGAATAATAAGCAAAAAATCCTCAACCTTGTTGAAAGCCTTCTCAAAATAGTTTGAAGGTGTTAAAGCTGCAAAAGGGTAAACCAACAACGTATTAAACCATATGGATTTAGAATGGGACATAACTTAAAATCATGTGTGAGTCAGGACAGGTGAGTGAATACTATAGAAAATATATTGTATAAACAAATTTTAAACAGTTGCTCATTGTTGGAAAGTGATCAAATGTTGGTAACCCTTCCTGATTCCAGACCTGGTCGAGTCGGTCAATCAAAAGTGTCAGGTTTAAACAGCCTATGACATTTAAAGTAAAATTATCAAGGAAGGAAGACAAGAGGAACTTCTGGCTCGCGAGTAGAACATGGGATGTGTCTCTTTCACAATCTCCAACCCGTTCAAATCACATCTCCACCTCTCCACTTTTGCATTCTCTAGCGTGGTCTGCATCACGCAAAGCAAATTGTGACAAACAAAGCAACCGTGACAAAAATAGTCCATGTGAGTCTTCACCATCCTCTGGATATCGTCAGTCTTTGTTGTCTTCTGCATCATTGTCTGGTGTTTCCATGGCACCCAATGTAAATTGATTGCATCACATTGTTAAAGTACATCATAGTAAATTTTCCATGGCACCCAATGTGCCTCTCGATTGCATTGCATCACATAAGCATTAAAAACCCAAGAAACCAAATATGAGATAACTTTATATCCAGTTAATCCAACATTTCCCTCCCGTTTATCGAAAATTTGCTTAAATTCTCACATCACCCAAAATAGACACTTTGCCAGATCTTCGACTACTTTGATACACTCAGAGGAAAAATTATTATTTATCCTTTGTCATAACATCTCTAGAAACAGATTGAGCAAGTCAGGCAGAATACTCCCTCATGATTTGTCCCCAGCAAAGGATACATCTATGCCATTTTGTTCTCCATGGGTGAGACTGCAGTGGCAATAATTCAGTTTTGGCAAGATCGCAGACAGAGAATACAGCAACAACCACACCAAGTCAAAATAGCTGCGAAAACCCCAATTGAATTGAAATAGATGAGACGTGTGCTTTTTATTTGCCGAACACACTCATACATTTGTCCTACATGGAGGTGTCAACACCAGAGTGCTCATTCACCTTACCGTCAAGGACCCTAAGGCCTTTTATAGCCTCGGTCAGACCACCATCAGCAGTCATACGGTTCAGGATGAAGATGGATTGCTTCCCAAAGAGTGCAGACACTACCTTTTCAGCCAGGTGCAAGTCCATGGCTGTTTGGTTTTGAAATGGCATTAAGTGGCTCCAAGTTGTTGCACAGCCTCAAAAAACATTTTGAGTCCAATTTCCCAATTTTGACATTGTGGTGGATGTAGTTCATTCTCTCCACGTTCTTGTTGGTTGCACACCACCAACACACCAAAGATTAAAATCCAGTTGCCACTTGGTCAGCCAATTTACACTCGGAACACCACGGGAACACCAATGCGCAGATGTTGGATTGTTTTATCCTTGGCATTTAGCTGCTCTCTTCTATGCCATTGTTCAAATGAAATTGCCTATACAGTAGAAGTTGATTCAATAACAGACATAGGATGAATATAAAGTACAATAATGTAACATTCAGGCAATTTATTAAAAAGCCCGTTATCTCCTTATCACTACCAGATGTCACTATGTGACAATGGCTTCAATGAATTCTCAATCACCAAAATTATTTTACACATCATTGCTGATAAATTTACCAATTTGTTTCTGGTTCCTATCAAATGGACGCAAGTGAAATACCCGGTGAGAATCAGAAAACAATGTTTTTCATTTTTCAAAAAAAGTCATTGGATATACAGAATCCCAATTTTTGCATGCATTATCAGGTACTGTTTTACTCATAACTTCCGAGGTACAATTATCTGGTAAAAGCGCTGGTTTAATCTGTAAAAGTGTTCTGGGACCCATGCAAATGACGCAAACTTTTGATGAAGCTGTTGCTGCTTGTTCCACCATAAGAAGACTATTATTATTTTTTCCCAAAATGACTGTTATTACATGAAACCACTCATCAACCTTTAGCTGTCAGATCACCTTTACCTTTCCTAATGTTGCTCTAGGAGAAAGGCTGCTAGCTGTTACCTGTACTTTTCACAAAGCATCAAAGTGAAGTGTGGATTACCAGAGATGCAGACCCAGAGGAAAAAGCCCCAACATGGATTTTCTCCTTCATTATTTTCATCCATCACCCAAAGTGTCCCAACTCGTGTGCATTCAGATTATTCATCATATACCACTTAATTTGACTAAACACGTCTCCTTGATCCCTATCTGTCGAATTTGACCATGGGATTATTATAAAATAAATTTTGGATCATCATCGCACACATGAGAACCCAATTGTGGATCATTTAGGTTTTGGATTGCCGTAGGCTTTTCGTGCATGGCATGACAACATTATGACACCCCACAGATATCTCTAAAGCAGGAAGAATGTTACAATGGTTACGACCACTCCACAGCATCCCATTTCGGAACCTAACCACTTTGGGGCAGGTATTTCATCTAGGTATCGCTATAGGTTCATTGTCTTTAAATTTCTTCACTGGCCGTCAGCTATTTTGAGATACTATAAATCTCCACCCAGCTTGTTAACCAGTCTTTAGCTCACCTCTCCAATCAGATACTAGACTGAAATACCTTTCTGGAATCTGCCAAATGAATCCAAGTCAACCTAATTTTTACAGCTGTGAGTGTTCAACAAAACCTGAAATGGACATTCCCACTTTGGAAAATACCAGTGCTTCTTTCTGCTCCTCACCAGGATCCAGTCTCCTGGTTCCACCAATATGATATCCTGCTGATGTTGATAAGGCGGGATGCTCTGTTGGAAAGGGTTCTACCCATTTTGAGAATGCATCTATTATGACCAAGTAATTTTTTTCATATTGTGTCAGGTAAATTCAATTTGAAGTAATAAGGAGAGAATACCTGTTTTCTGTTAATTGAGCTCAAAGAGAACGAAGAAGAGTCAGGTACAATTCTTGAATGTTCTAAAGCAGTCCTCCTTGAAACCTCTCTTTTTATTAGATTTAGGAGGTCCCTACCAACGGTGGCAAATCTAAAGGGTGGGGACGAGCAAAAACGTTTGTGTGACTATTTGTCTGCATGTTGTCGGAAAGTTACGATATGTAAACGAGCAAATATGTACGATAACGACATATGTGCTGAGCAAAGCGTTCTTTGGAAGCAGAAGCATTCTCTTCATTGCAGCAAATGCGTGATAAACATATATTTTGATTATTAAATCTCACTTTGGTTTAATTCACTAAAGTTCATGTGGACAATTTGGAGAATGTTTATTTCAATTTAATAAATCTCACTTTGGTTTAATTCAATAAAGTTCATGTGGACAATTTGGAGAATGTTTATTTTAATTTTTGTTTTTTTTGTGAGTATAATATTAATGTTACCTGTCCTCCCATTATCCCTCCTGTTGAGACATGCTTTAGCTCATAACTCAATTTAGACAAGTTAATTTGGTGCAACTGGTTTATTGTTTGGTCATACATAGATGTTTTAGTTTTTTTTTTTTTTTTCTCCATACATCCTGTTCTATTTTTTGACTCTTTTGCTGATTTTCTCGTAATGTATTCAATTCTAGATTTGTAGTTGCATCAACGTCATAATTTGAGGGGTTTATCCCATGCAGCTCCCTTGATTATTTTATCAGCAAAGCATTTCCCAATGAATTCATATTTTTTGTTTGATGTCTGTGTGACACATTTGGATACAGCAAAATTTTTTTTCCAGTTTCATTTAGTAATTGAACTAACAATTTTGCATACATTGCCTGTGGATTAAATTATCTGCGTTTTCCTTTTTTTTTCCAGTCTTGCACAAAAATATGAACCGTTGCAAATGCATATTGGTTGTCTGTATAAATCGTTACATTTTTCTTTCATTAGTTTACATGCTTCAGTTAGTGTTAGTTGTACTATTTTTGCATAAAATTCTACAGCATATTCTGATTTTGTTTTCCCAAATACGAACACAACATTCCCTATTGGTAATGGCTGGTCTTTCATGTCACATCTGCTTTATTTATTTAAAAAAAAAAAATCTTTCTTTCCCAATTTTTGACAATCATGTTTTGTTCCATCTCCCGGAAATGTCAACATTTGCTGGATTAAGAGTTGTACATCTTTCTATTTTGATAGAAATGTCATGTTTCGCAGAAGGTGAAACAATACAGTTAGTGCCCGCTGGAATCCTCAGGCATCCTGGGATTCGGCTCGAAGGACCAATTTAATGTCAGCTTTAAACAACATTTAAAGTAAAATTATCAAGGAAGGAAGACAAGAGGAACTTCTGGCTCGCGAGGAGAACGTGGGATGTGTCTCTTTCACAATCTTCAACCCGTTCTTATCACATCTCCACGTCTCCACTTTTTTATTCCTTAGCGTCTGCATCACACAAAGAAAATTGTGACAAACAAAGCAACCGTGACAAAAATAGTCCATGTGAGTCTTCACCATCCTCTGGATATCGTCAGTCTTTGTTGTCTTCTGCATCACTGTCTGGTGTTTCCACAGCACCCAATGTAAATTGATTGCATCACATTGTGAAAGTACATCGTAGCAAAGCTTCCATGCCACCCAATGTGACTCTCGATTGCATTGCATCACATAGGAAATAAAAACCTAAGAAACCAAATATGAGATAACACTTTATCCAATTAATCCAACAGAAAGGTCAGTCATGATCGAGTTCTTGGCGAAGTTCTTGGTGAACTCTTGTTAAAGTCTTTCCCTTAAGTTTCCAGTTGATGGAAACCTTTCCTCTTGACGAAAAACCTAATCTTGCACTTTTCCGCTTTGGATTGATTTTCAAGAAATTTGCAGTGTAAAAAAAATGTTGACAAGCAAAAACTATGTTGCAACAGTTTGACGAAATGTGAGTGACTTTTGGATGAATAATTAAATCTCTATACAGTAAACACTTCAGAATAATTAGGCTGATAGTAAAAATAAAAACGTCTACCTTAAATTATATTTTAGGCTATTACATTTTATATACATATATTGTTCTTACATTTTAAGTCAATTTGAAAATGAAATGGGTGAATGTAGTTGTGCACGTGTTAAAGCAAAAGAAAAAAGGAATACCAGCAAAAAGGAGAAGAAACGAGGAAGAATGCAAACGAGTGTTAATAGCTACCATCTGGGAAAGAACATATTGTTTATTAACTTACAGTATTGTTTATGTACAGTATGTCTTGGAGCAGATGTGGATTGTTCAGTGCAAGAACGTAAACCTATGAGTTCATCTAGAGGTGCTGCTGCTCAGTCAGAACACATGCACATTTCTAGTTAGTGGAAGGAGAAAAAAAAACATACAAATCATGATTAAGATACATTTAGGGACAAAGAGATTATTCAGTTAATGGGTTCTTAGTATCATAGTACATAATCAGATGCATTATCTGTTACCCACTGGTGCTCCACCAAGCAAAAACAATGATTCCACCAAAGCAAATAACAGAAATCCCTTTGTCTGGTTGGGTGTCCAAATTTACACTTTCTGACTGCGATTTGTTTTTTTCTTTGCCAATTTAGGCACACACTGGGAATCATTTCAGGACCAGGTGGACTGTTTGAAGTTGCGACTGTCTCTACAGTCTGTTTTGAAAATGCGTGCTGATGCCTGGAGCTCATCATGAGGATTCAAGCACGTGGAAACCTCTAATATTTCAATACTTTGGTTCCGTTGAGATTAATGGAATTCCCTTGTCAGAATAGTTATTGCAATTTTAAAAATGCTGGTGTGTGGTTCTGCACTTAACTGCAGTGGCATCATTCTTCTTCTTAAGGAGATGGTATTAGAGGTTTAAGTGTGATAAATACACATAGCATCCTTTGATTTTAATCAAGGGCCTCAAAGTGGGCTTTCACATGAATTACACATTTTAGTTTGTAAATCATGGATCATATTGTTTATAAATAGGATGTAATCCAAGCAACCCTCCAACCAAAAACATTTAGCAAAGTAACTATTGCTATACCCAAGTAAAGAATAACAATATGAACATGAAAGAACCAGCTGTACCATTTAATTTTTCAAAAAGAGAACATGTCGCTGGCTACCTTTGGAAAAACTTGAAGGCAGCATGTACATCAAGGTGAAAGATCACCTTTGCTAAACAAATTAGCAGAATCCTAAAATAAGATCACTAACAATACAGGAGGTTTCCAGGAACAGAACATTTCTAGCCCATTTAAATAAGAATTTGGCCTGAAAGTAATTAGGTGGCCTTATAAGTTCCAGCTGCCTGATAAAAAAACAACAAAATGGTCAATGAGTTATATTGGTCAGCCCACGGTCTTTTATTTCTAAAATGGAAAATGTATTCATTTTTATCTTTTGGGAAATAAAACTTGAATTGATCTGGAAATACCTCTTTTATAATGCAGAATTTAATAAAGATATTAAACAATAGGTATGAGACAGATCTTTGGACTGCTGCACAACCAATCTCGAGTGTTGATTTCCTTCAGTCCCGTTAGCTCATAAAGGTACTCATTTTTGCAGACTCCAAACAGGATAAATTGTAGAAAATAAGAAACAATAACATGTCAAACATTTTAACATGCTGATAATCCATCAATCCATTTTCTGAGCGGATTTTCCTCACGAGGGTCACAGCAGTGTTGGAGCCAATCCCAGCTGTCATTAGGCAGGTGGCGGGGTACTCCCTGAAGTGATTGCCAGCCAATCGCACGGCACATGGAGATAGACAACAATGGCACTCACAATAACACCTCAGGGTAATTTAGAGTCTCCAATTAATGCATGTTTTTGGGATTGGGAGGAAACCGGAGTACCCGGAGAAAACCCACACAAGAGCGGGGAGAACATGCAAACTCCACACAGGCGAGGCGGGGATTGAACCCGGGTGGTCAGAGCTGTGAGGCCAACACTCTACAGCTGTGCCACCCATCCTGATAATATGAATATATAATATGACGTTTTGAAGAAAAATATTCCTTAAAAATAACGTAAAATATTGAAGTTTGAGCCTCTCCCGTGTATATCTCAACACAAGACGTGAACGCACAGTACATCAAAAGGCCTCAGTTTAGAGAGCATCAAAGGGCTGGCATCAAAGAGAGATGTTGAGAGAAGAACATGAAATCAGTACTTATAATCTAGTATGGGAATACACATCAATGCTTGTTAGGAACGTGAGGTAAAGTGTTTTCCCAAAATAATTATGTGACAATTAAAAATATTCTTAATTAGGATGTATGGAGTGGCGGCACGGTGGGTAAGCTGGTAAAGCGTTGGCCTCAGACTTCTGAGGACCTGGGTCCGATCCCGGCCCCTCCTATGTGGAGTTCGCATGTTCTTCCCGTGCCTACGTGGGTTTTCTCCGGGCACTCTGGTTTCCTCCCACATCCCAAAAACATGCAACATTGATTGGAGACTCTAAATTGCCCCTAGGTGTGATTGTGAGTACCACTTGTTTGACTCCATGTGCCCTGCAATTGCCTGGCAAACAGTTCAGGATGTACTCTGTCTCCTGCCCAATGACAGCTGGGATAAGCTCCAGCACTCCCCGCGACCCTCATGAGGAAAAGCGGCAAAGAAAATGGATGGTGTCATGATCCTGCCGCTCCGGCACGAGCTGTGCGGGTGCCCGCGCAGGTGCGCTGATTGGGAGGTGCACACCTGCGCCTCATGCAGCCTGATTATGCTGTGGATTTATATGACCGAGATGACAACTGGCGGGCGCCAGTTCGTTGATCTTCACGTCCCGTTCGTGTGCTCCGGTATCCCTGATTGAACCTGTGTGTACCGACCTTCGTCCGTTCTCCGACCAACCTTGTAAGCCTGACTCCTTCGTTACTTCTGCCTGCTTTAAATGTTCTCCTGTGTACTGACTCCTGCCTGCCCGCTCACCTGCTCTCTTCGCCCGTCGTCCCAACTACCGCTGCTGCACCGGACTGCCTGCTCGATCCCCGACCTCTGCATATAATAAACGTGTCTCCTTGAACTACCTTGCATCTTCTGAGTCCTGCATTTGGGTCCTACTCTCGTTCCGATGGGACGTGACAGAACGAACTGGCCAATACAGGACCCAGCAGGAAAGACCCGGCGTCGCCGGGACCGACGCAAGGTAGACAGTCTGCTGGAGGACCAAGCCTGTCCAATCCGTGTAGGCTCCCTGATGTCCTCCGCTTCCGTGTCTTACGCTCCGCCAGCGAGGTATGAATACGTCCCGAACACGACTCGTCCGGCTCCTCATATTCTTTTGGACTCTGACTTTTCGGAATATGAGGAGGACCGTGATTTGTATGACCGGCTGCCTGAATACGAATCCGATGACTTTGATTTTGAATCTCTTTGCCCGGCTTTTCATCTCAGTCAGTTTGCTCCACCTCCCCGCGTTCCCACCACCCGAACGTCTTCGCCCGGTGGATACAAATACACCAATCCGTTTGAGGGAACCCGCTTGGCCATCTACCCGGGACCTCCGCGTGGCGGCCAGAGGAGACGCCCCGGCCGGGCGCTCCCCGGTGCCTCCCGCTGCGCGGAAACTAAGACATCGTCCTCCCACTCCTCGCCGGCAACGGCGAAACCGGCAGACCCGCAGCTGGTGGCGAAGCTTCCAGGCCAGAGGGAGGAGGAGCCGCCAAATCGCGATGCATTCTACCGTGAAATGCGGGCGGAGATAGAGCGGCAGAGCGCTGAATTGGCGGCTCTCACGTCCCAGGTCCGGCATGGATTGGCGAACCAGCCGAGCTATGCTGACGTCGCAACGGCGACGGACTCGCTGCTGATGCAGGTTAACGTGGCAGTTGGAACTGACCCGCTCCCAAGACACGCCCACGTGTCAGTTTCGACTGACTCTCTGCCTACTCTCGTTCACGTTGCCTTGGGAACGGACTTGCCACCTCGCCAAGTGCACGTCGCAGTGGGAACGGACTTGCCACCTCGCCAAGTGCACGTCGCAGTGGGAACAGACTTGCCACCTTGCCAAGAGCACGTCGCAGTGGGAACGGACTCGCCACCTCGTCAAGTGCACGTCGCAGTGGAAACTGACCTGCCTCCTCGCCATTCCCACGTCGAGGTTTTGGCTGTTCCGAGCAGAGTTCACGCGGCCGTTGGAACTGACCCGCTCCCGAGACATGCCCACGTGTCAGTTTCGACTGACTCTCTGCCGACTCACGTTCACGTTGCCCTGGAAACGGATTCGCCACTGCGCCACTCCCACGTTGCTGTTTCAACGGATGCACTGCAAGCTCACGTGGCAGTGGGGACCGACCCGATGCCGCCTCACGTTGCTGTCCAGGAGGTGGCGACGTCTCCACAGCCGCTTCTCGTCCGTGCTCTGGAGTACCAGTGGCGACCACCCCGCGGACGCTCCACACTCCTGCTCTGTTGGCGACAGGCACACCCATACGTTCCCGTCCAGGAGGTGGCGACGGTGACACTGACGCTGCCTTCTCACGCTCCTGTCCAGGAGGTGGCGACAGTTCCCCAGCCGCCTCATGCTCCCGTCCAGGAGGAGGTGGAGTTGGTGAGGCTGCCTCCGCCTTCTCATGTTCCTGTCCAGGAGGAGGTGGTACTGGCGCCGCCTTCTCACGTTGCTGTCCAGGAGGAGGCGAAGGTTTCACCACCTTCTCACGTTGCTGTCCAGGAGGAGGCGATGGTGTCGCCGGCTTTTCACGTTGAGGTCCAGGAGGAGCTGGGGAGTTCTGTGGAGCCACTCTGGAGCTGGAGAGACTTCGGGATGGCGGTCATGGCTCTGGTCCTTCTCTCCGTCATCCTATTCGCTTCAGATGGCTCCCAGCCGCTTCAGGACCTGGCCTCGTTGGTGACCAATCCATGGCTGCCTACTGACCAAGCCTCGGTGGCGACCAATCCCTGGTCGTCTTGCAACCACGGCATGGGAGGTTCATGAGTGGCCTGCCTCGTTCTGGTTCCTGCTTTGCCGTTTGGTTCCTCACAGAGGTCGTCCGCCCGAATCGCCCCTTGGGGACCCTGGTGCTTGGCGTCCGGGTCGTCCTCCTGACCTGTCCACCCGGACGCCTTGTGTTTGGTGGCCTGGATGGCCACCAGACTGGGGTTCGGGTGGGGGGGGGGGTGCCCTCCTCCGGACACCCCTTCCGCCCACCCCTGCCTGTGTTAATTATTGTCGTTTTTTTCGTTTAGGCACGTCTGGGAGCCGTGCCTTGAGGGGGGGGGGGTGTACTGTCATGATCCTGCCACTCCAGAACGAGCTGTGCGGGTGCCCGCGCAGGTGCGCTGATTGGGAGGTGCACACCTGCGCCTCATGCAGCCTGATTATGCTGTGGATTTATATGACCGCGATGACAACTGGCAGGCGCCAGTTCGTTGATCTTCATGTCCCGTTTGTGTGCTCTAGTATCCCTGATTGAACCTGTGTGTACCGACCTTCGTCCGTTCTCCGACCAACCTTGTGAGCCTGACTCCTTCGTTACTTCTGCCTGCTTTGATTGTTCTCCTGTGTACCGACTCCTGCTTGCCCGCTCACCTGCTCTCTTCGCCCGACGTCCCAACTACCGCTGCCGCACCGGACTGCCTGCTCGATCCCCTACATCTGCATATAATAAACGTGTCTCCTTGAACTACCTTGCATCTTCCGAGTCCTGCATTTGAGTCCTACTCTCGTTCCGATGGGACGTGACAGATGGATGGATGGATGGATGGAGTACATTTGTGTCTTGACTATTTGCAATATCTACCCACCCATTTTTTCTCTGAATTGCTTACCCTCACAGGCACGGGGAGAACATGCAAAGTTCACAGAGCAACTCAGTACCTCAGAAGTGTGAAGTGGATGTGCTAACCTGTAATCCACCATGGTGACCTCTTTGCATTCTAATAAGAACAATTCCTGATTAAAAAGGAGACTGAGAATTGTTTTTATGAATTAGAAATTACTGTAATTCGGTGGCATGGTGGAGCAGCTGAGAAGTTATTGGTCTAACAGTTCTATGGACTGGGGTTCAAACCCGACCTCGCTTGTGAGGAGTTTGCATGTTTTCCATGTGCCTGTGTTTTGTAATTACCTTATTACTTTAAAATGTCTGTCCATCCATTTTCTGAAATGCTTGTCCTCACTAGGGTGGCAGTTATACTGGAGCCTATCCCAGGGAGGGTGATAGGCGGGGCAGGTGCTTGGACCCTGAGGAGCATGCTGTGACAACACGAGAGTCACGTGATCTTCCAAAAAACAAAACAAGATGGTGTATTTTATGTAGATCAATCAATCAAATGAATCAAAAGCCTTTAATATCATATATGAGTGTGCATATCACAAAATAACGAGCGCTTCTCTACAAGATGCTTGCATGAATAAAATAGAATGAAAATAGAAGTTCTTAGGTATGAGGTAAAATAACATTTAAAAAAATATGTACAACCAAGGCACAGTTATTGCTAAAAGAATTTATAAATAAATAAATGAATAAAAAAACAAACAAATAAATAAATAACGCATATTTATTCTGTCTTATTTTCCCAGTCCAGTCCTTGGTAAGCTTATTAAAACCAAGTAAAACAAACAAGAAGTGCAATTGTATAACTTTAGATCACAGTACTGTTATGTTCAGTGGCCTTAAATTCAAGGTGCTGATGGCTCTAGGCAAAAAGCTGTCTTTGAATCTGCTTGTCTGTGTTTTGTGAGACCCGTAATGCCTGCCAGACGCTAGAAGGTCAAACAGGTAGTGACTAGGATGGGAAGAGTCTTTAAATATGTTAATAGAGCTCATGTGATAGCAGGAGTTGACAATCTCCTCTTGGGAGAGCAGAGATCAGCCCGTTATTTTCTAGGAGCTGTTGGTCACTCCTTGCAAAGCTTTCCTGTCCACTGTTGCATATCCAGCATACCATACTGTGATGCAGTGTGTGAGCATGCTCTCCAACAGTGGTTCTATACAAAGCCAGTAGCAGGTAAGCTTCCAGATTGTTCTTCCCGAGCACTCTCAGGAAGTGGAAGCGCTACTGGGCCTTTTTCATCCCCACCATGGTATTTACAGTCCATGTGAGTTGATCTGTGATGTAGACCCACAGATATCTGAAGGAGTGGACTCTCTCCACACACTCCTCATTGATTAACAGTCGGACCTGCTCCATCCTGCATTTCCGGAAGTCCAGGATAATTTCCTTCGTCTTTTAGTCTTCTAGTGTGAGGTTGATTGCTGAATACCACTTTGACAGATTTATCTTCATCTCATCTTTGTAGGCAGACTCATCCCCTTTAGAGATGAGCCAGATCACAGTGGTATCATCAGCAAACTTGATAACGGAGTTGGAGGGATGGGTTAGTATGGAGTCATATTTGTACAGAGAGTATAGGAGAGGGCTCAGTAAACAACCTTGAGGGGACCCGGCGCTGAGGGTGATTGAGGAAGAGAGGTGTGGGCCAAGTCTGACAGTCTGTGGACAGTTTGTGAGTAAATCTTTAATCCAGCAGCAGATGGAATGAGATAGTCCAAGGAGGAAGTTTCAGTTTGTCAACCAAAATACCTGGGATGATGTTATGAAAGGCTGAGCTGACTTCTATGAAAAGCATCCTCACATAGTTGCCTTGGTGTTCCAGGTTGTTCAGTGCAGTATGGAAAGCTAATGCGATAGCATCCTCGGTGGACCTGTTTCCTCTGTAGGCAAAATGGTAAGGGTCAAGTGAGGGAAGGGAAGGAGTGAGCCCCTTCTTTGGTGTGCAACGAGCCTCTCAAAACACTTCATGATCACAGGTGTGAGTGCAACAGGCCCGTAATCATTTAGACTGTCAATGGCTGATTTTTTGTGGATGGGGATATCTGGGCATCTTAGTGAAGTAAGAATAATTTAATTGTGTTGTTTTTCCATATTTAAAAGATGTTTCGCAATAGCTTCGACTGTTTCGCAATAGTTTTGTATAACCAGCAATGTCATAAAAGGATGTTTGGATAACCAGCAATGTCATAAAAAGATGTTTTTGTTATATATGATGTTGAGCAAAGCCATTTGTTAAGAACAAAGATAGCGTGGCGTCAGGCGGGCTGAATTGGCCACTCACCCCTCCTTCCGCACACGCTTAGAGTATAAAAGGAGAACTTTGGATACTCTCGGTAGAGTCTGCTGCGGGTTGCGTACGGACGCCCAGCCGGTATTGAAGCTCGCTCTACCTGGAGTGTTGGCTCTCCCTCCTATTGGCGCACGGTAAGAGCTGGATATTCTTCTAAGAGCTGGTTGGATATTACTTAGCTTCATACCACGTGATTTGTGCTTGTGTTACCATTTCTGTGTGTGACCAATAAAGTGCCAATTGTTGGTAGCCAGAAGTGTGTCTTGTCTTCATTTCTGAGTGCCTATCTCCAACGATCCTATTAAAATTTGATACCGAACTCCTGAGCGAGGTATCAGAAATGTTTTAAAACACTTAGCGATGTGATGGGAGCGACTTGACAAAATTAGCAAACTATTATTAATTTTTTTCTTGCCTCCATCAAACTTGGCGAATGGGGGCCTGTCACATGATGTCATAAATACTGCCTATACGGGTCCAAGTAAGATGTTTTACAAATGTAAAGGCAATGTGATCAATTCAAAGAATAAATCAGAAAATGATACATTTTGAATATTTTTTATTCAATAAATATTCATATTTTGTGAGATATTTGTTTATGATTTGACAAAACACAAAAATAAGGCCAAACAAATCATGTCGTGATATTGTACGGAACTTGCTTACGTAACATCAGTGGACATGACAATTAAACATGAATTTGTTTTAGAAATATTAGAATTTATAACAGCTTATTCAGCCCCTTAAACTTTTCAACATTTAGGGAAACGCCTTTTAAAGCAATTATTTATTTTGCCAGGTTGCTCTTTTGGTGTTGGACACTTGAAGAGTGGAAGGGAGTTTTTCTTGATGGGGTCATGAATTGATCAAGTGGACTCTACCAAAACTGACTGGAGATATTCATCATACTGGGTCTTTCCAAGTTTTTCCTCTGTACAGAAAGCATTGGTCAGTGATTCATGCATCACATCACAAGTATCCATAATCAACAGTCCTGCAGTGTCATTCATGAAAGGATTGCTCTGCAATGATAATCTTGGAAAAAGTAAAACCTGCCCTCTGAAGCTCTGTTGGGTTGATGGAACCTTCCCATGGTGATAGTGCACGTCAGATTCCTCAGAGAAACTTGCTTCAAACTCCTTCAGGATTCTTGCTTGTTCAAGTCCTGCAGCATCCACTTTCGAAATGCTGATGAGTTTTCAGTGAGTCCAGCAGCATCACCAGACCCTTTCACAATGTCAATGTTGTTCTTATGGGCCTGGTCGATTGGGATTGCTCTGAATCTGTTTGCGGTCTTGAACACAACTCAGTGTCCATGCTGTTCAAATTCTTCTTTAATCGTTGGAGGCGGATTTTACATGGTCCTTATATGTACGGGGATCCAGCAAGCCTAGTTGTGGTGATCCATGCTGAAGAACCAAGCCACCAAGGCTTTCATTGAGTCCACATACAAGTGGAAGTTGACCTCCTGATGACTACAGATGAAGAGCAGGCCCAGGAGCTCAACGTGCAGGATAGTGTCCCAAAACTGAAACGTTGAGCTTCTGCTGATCATGTCATGTTTCCAGGTCTCTTTTGCATCTTCATTGTCAGGTTTACCTGTTGACAAGAATGCATCTTCTTGAAGCTTGGCCAAGGTCACAGCACTGACTTGATGTGCTCTTTGTGTTCTTGTGAGATAGCAGCAGCAGAGAAAGGAGTCTGCGGTTCAAGAGGAAGAAATAACTGCTTAGGTGTGGTAAGTGCACAGGTCCAACCTGAATTTGACAAGTAGTCTCCAATGGTCTTCCACAATACCATCGCTATATGGAAGGAAGATGTAGCAAGAGAGAAAGGAAGCTAGGAGAGAGAAACTATGATGTGGGGGATCGTGAACTGCTGCCAATCAAGACGGCTATGGAGGAGTGGCGGCACTGGCTGGAGGGCTCACAAGTACCATTCGTGGTCCTCACCAACCTCAAAAAGCCAGAGTACCTGAGAACCGCGAAGCGGTTGAACGCCTGACAGGCCAGGTGGGCTCTCTTCTTCACCCGCTTCCGATTCACTCTGTGCTTCCACCCAGGTTCCAAGAACGGCAAGCCGGACGCCCTCTCACGGATCCACGAAGGGGAGCGCATGGAGTCAGTAGCGGCTCCTATTCTGCCAGAGGCGTGCTTTGTGTCCGGCTTCACCTGGGCGGTTGAGTTGCGGGTGAAGGAAGCCCTGGGAGAGACGCCGCCGCCCGCAGATTCTCCATCTGATCACCTGTTCATCGTTCCATCACTTCGGGGAGACGTCGTCAATTGGGCCCATTCGAACAAGATGGTCTGCCACACGGGTATGGCAAAAACTCGTTCTGTGGTCGAACAGAGATTCTTGTGTCCCAACCTCAGCAAAGACATGAAGGAATTCGTCAGTGTGTGCGGCCAATAAGACGTCCCGTTTATGACCGGTGGGTGAGTTGCTGCCTCTGTCCATCCCTTTCCGCCCGTGGTCACACATCGGGTTGGACTTCGTCACCGGCCTACCGCCCTCTCAGGGAAACACAGTTGTGCTGTCTGTGGTGGACCGATTCTCCAAGATGGTTCACTTCGTGCCACTTCCGAAGATCCCATCAGCCAAGCAGACAGCCCAGCTGGTGTTGGACGAGGTCATCCGCTACCACGGGTTCCCCCGGGACATCGTCTCGGACAGAGGCCCGCAATTCAGCGCCCGCTTCTGGAAGGAATTCTGCACCCTCATCGGTGCTTCGGCTAGTCTAACTTCGGCCCATCATCCGGAGTCTAACGGCCAAACAGAGAGGGTAAATCAGGAATTAGAGACCGGACTTTGATGCTTAGCATCTAGGGACCAGAGCACGTGGAGCCAGCACCTCAAATACCCTCCACCTCAACAGGTATGGCTCCACTCCACGTTGTGCATGGCTATCCTCCCTCTCTGTTTCCCTCATTGGCCACAGACTCCGCGGTGCCGTCAGCTCTGGCAGTGGTACGGCGCTGCAAACGGACGTGGGAGGCAGCCCGGAGGACGCTGCTGCGCATGGAAAACATCTACAAGTCCGCAGCGGACCGCAAGAGGAGAGCCGCACCAGAACTCACGGCGGGGCAGCGAGTGTGGCTCTCCACTAAGGATCTCCCACTGCAGATGGAATCCCGCAAACTTGCTCCCAGGTTGGCTGGTCCGTTCCCGATCACAAAATCATTAACCCAGTCGCCGTATCACTTAGACTACCCAGGTCGATGAGGGTGCACCCTACCTTCCTCGTCGGCAGACTACCCCCGGATCGTCCTTCGCCGCTGGCTCCTCCGGCCAATACCCCCCACCCACACCCCTGCGTGGTGGACGGCGGGCCGGTGTACACAGGGCACCAGTTGCTGTCTACCTGCCGCAGAGGTTGGGGGTTCCAGTACCTGGTGGATTGGGAGGGATACGGACCGTTGATCTCTCTTTGATCCCCTCGCGCTTCATTGTGGACCCCTCCCTCATCTCTGTTTCGGCTGATTCCACCAGATACTTATAGGACACAGGGGACAACTGGTCCTCCACAGATCGTTGATTCTCATGCCTCGTTCCCGCACTCCCGTATACCTGACCTACTGTGTACCGACCCTCGCCTGTTCCCTGACCATCCTAGTAAGCCTCCCTCTTCTGATACTGCTGCTTTTCCTGACTGACTCATTGATCATTGACCACGGACCGAATAAAGGCTTTCTGTACACTACCTGCTTGCCTCTGGAGTCGTGCATTTGGGTCCACCCTCGAGCCTCGTTCGTGACACCCACCACATTTCAGTTGTATTGCCGTGGTCATGATCCTTGTCTTGCATACTTCTGTTGTTGTCCTGTCCTATCTTGTTGTGTCCTCCCTCCAGCACAACACCCACTTTGCATTTTAATAACAATTCCCTATTAATGTATGTTTTTGGGATGTGGGAGGAAACCAGAGCGGTTGGAGAAAACCCACACAGGCACGGGGACAACAGACAAATTCCACACTGGCAGGGCCGGGATTTGGCCAACGATCTAACCAAATGCGGCACCGTGCCACCCGAAAAACAGAAAAGTGATTTTCATAATAATGCATTCAATGGATTGATTTCTACAGTGATTAAGAGGGGTTGATGCCCACTGTTGAAATAAATCAGCCACTACACGTGTCCAAGGAGCTTGTGTGTCTGTCTGCCTGCTTGTACACCGATCAGACTTGGACATGGTACAAGCAGGAATAAGTTTAGACTTTCGGACACCAAAATGTCACTTCAGCAAGCGCATCTAGAACGGCGCATCTGCAGATCCAGATCGGCGGTGTCAGTGCAAAGAGGCCTGTGCTTGTATGAAAGTCAATACATGGCATTGAAAATATTGCCCTTTGACACCAAAGGACAAACCTCGTTACGTCAGTATATAGCCAGCTTGGCGTGGTCTAGTCCACAGAATTGGCAAACGCAATGAGAGCCTTACGCTGGCACGAAAATTAAGATGCACCACCATTTGCGGTCCAGTGCATATTTTGCAGTCTACAACCTTAGAGCTCAGAGTCTTACAATAATAATTCAGAAATATTGTTGGAAACACATTTTTGCTTTGTTTGATGCTTCTTCAGGGACTCCACACTCAAACATCAAAACACACATTTTGAGACCCTTGTCTTTCCTCCTCTCTTTATCAGTGAAGCAGGAACAAGAATGCATAGACACAGTGATGTACTGTAACAGCGTTATGTGGCATACTGATAATGCCTCAGTTTGCATCAGCTGGAGAAGAAACAACCTCCATAATTGGAAAAAGCTGTTTCCACCGTGTAAGTCTCCCCACCCCGCCAGGTTAAAGATCCTCTCACCAATTGCATCACACTCTAATGCATCATCATATCAATATGGCATAATGCACGAACGTGTCTGAAGGAAGTGTACGCACTGTGTGAGGGAGTGTCTAGAGAAGCGCTACTTAGCCTCTAGCATGTCCCCTGCGGGTCAGCCCAGTAAAAAGGAGTCGTGAACTTTCTACATCTACATCTTGGAGACAGTGAAAGACAGTGATGACCATTACTGGAATAATCCATGACAACCACATAGCACAAGGCCATGATCGCCAAAAGGCAGCTGTAATTCTATGTAGCTATATACTGTGGTATTGTGATGGTAATGAGCTCCTTTTCATACATATCATCTCTCGGAGAGTCTTTTCTCGTGAACACTTGAGATCAAAAGATAATTTTATACAGGTCAATCCGATAATTTTGGCAAGGGTTAAAATGGTGTTTTGATGCTACATTGTCACATTGCTCTGAAGGAAGAATGAGAGTGAGGAATGAATCTTTGCCGTCATTAAATCTGCCATCGCATGAAAAAATCCATCCATCCAGCCATCAATTTTCTGAGCTACTTATCCTCACAAGTGTCTGGAGCCTATCCCAGCTGTCAATGGGCAGGAGGTGTGGTACACCCTGAACTGGTTGCCAGCCAATCGCAGGGCACATAGAGACAAACTGCCACACTTATAATCACATCTACGGGTAATTTAGAGTGTCCAATTAATGTTGCATGTTTTTGGGATGTGAGAAGAAACTGGATGCAGCGGAGAAGACCCTCGCAGGCACGGGGAGAACATGCAAACCGTACACAGGGTGGGCTGGGATTGAACCTGGGTCCTCAGAACTGTGAGTCCAAAGATTTCCAGTTGCCCCACCGTGCCGCCGCATTAAAAAAGTAATCATCCAAATTGTAGGGATTGTGGCCATTACACCTAAAGAAAAAATACCTCTAAATGAACAGTTGCTTGGCCCCAACCTTTGCAGTTAAAACAATATTTCCTTTTCTTGTCTTTTACTGGAATTTTTTTTTCTAGCAGATTTGGGAGTCTCTTTGGTTCTTTTGGTCAATTATTCGATAATAATTTTGGTAAAGTTGAAGTCCACTGATGTTGAATGGATGTGCCAAGATCACCTCTGTTTTTGTTAAGGTGTTTAATGGGGTTGAGTTCAGGGCTTTCAAGTTCCACATTCATATTCATCCAAGCATATTTTTGTTGGCCTTGCTTTGTGCACTCGCACACGGTCATGATGGAACACAAACTGCCCTCCTCCAAATGGTCCCACAGAGTGGAATGCATGGCATTATTCAAAATCTCTTGGGAACACAAATAAGATACAGTGAGAAGAAATGGCGAGGAGATGTATTTGAATGCAACATGACTCGGAATTTTCCTGGTGAGAATCAGTGGGCTTTCCTGGTGGTTTGTTGGCTTTTTCAGAATACTATTGGTTCATTGTGATTCAGAATGCTAAATTTTGAACATGGTTTTCATGAACTCCGGTAGCCCACAAACGTTCCATTGCTATCTTAAGGTGCGTTAACTCGTGCCTTCACATCGCATTGACTCTGTGTGAATAACATGTTGATCAAAACTGCAGGCCTCTCTTAGCCACACAATTCTCACATTATTATTTTTTTTTAACCACAATTGAGGATCAACAGTTTGAAGAACATTTTTGAGGAAGTCACACATCCTCCAGCTGGCTGAACTTATTTTGCCAGTGGGTCACAAGTTGCTTCCAAATTACATGGATGAGATGTATTCAGAGGCACAGTAAATAAACTGTAAAGTCTTTTTCTCAGCTCTAATATATCACAACCTCATTTTTTAAAATCAATTTTAGAAATATCAACGAAATACAGGTCCATGACTTCAACTCAGGTCATCTGATTTATGTAAATTGTTTGAATTATTATGTGTTGTGAATATTTGAAGTGTTTTTTAACCATCCTTTCTCCATGCAGAACATCCGTGGGGTCACTAAAACCCATTGTGGCGGGTTAGTTGAAATCTGTCTCCACTAACTGTGTGATGAAGTGGCATCAGTTAATTTTAAAGTTAGGGCATGAATTAGTGTTGTATGGTACAAAAAGAATAACGGAATGGCAATAAGGAAGCCCAAAGAAGCTTTTGCTTGTACTAAACTGATTATCACGATTGTCAGAGATAATCACGTTGTATTGTTTTAACTATCAATATATATATTGATTCCCTTTTCACAGAAATAACAAGGGTTGAGTGTTAGTCTAAGACTTCTTTTGAAAACTGTTCTTGTGGATTTGCAGCACTCCCAGAATGATTCACCTTTATTAATATGTGTTTATCTTATCAGGGTCTTTACTCTCTCTCTCAAACATTTTATTGCTTCATGTCACTGTAATCATAACAATTTACGACTGGTACAACTTACGGAGGCTCAGTGTTGTAGTTAACAACCATTATTTATTCCAACAAACAAATAATAAAAACACTGACAAACAAAATAACCCCGAAAATAGTTACGAGAACAAAAAGGATATTACAGTGAAGAAAATAAGTATTTGAACGCCCTGCGACATTGCAAGTTCTCCCACTGGGAAATCATGGAGGGGTCTGAAATTTTCATCTTAGGTGCATGTCCACTGTGAGAGAGATAATCTAAAAAGAAAATCCAGAAATCACAATCTATCTCCACCTTTTTCATTCACGCACATATATTTTGTTTTACTTTGGCTAATCTTCATTCCTCTCCTTTCCAGTGGATGACTCCATCTTTCTAATTGTTCCTCTGCATGCTCCCTGCTTTCACTGCAAATCACAATCTGCGAACATGTTGGTTCAAGGGGATTCCAGTCTAACCTCATCTGTCAGCCTATCCATTACCGCTGCAAACAGGAAGGGGCTCAGAGCTGATCCCTGATGCAGTCCCACCTCCACCTTAAATTCTTCTCTCACACCTAAGGCATATCTCACCATTGTTCGGCTGGCATCATACATGCCCTGTACAATTTTAACATACTCTGCCACACCAGACTTACGCATGCAGTACCACAGTTCCTCTTTTGGTACTCTGTCATAGGCTTTCTCTAGATCCACAAAGACACAATGTAGCTCCTTCTGACTTTCTCTGTACTTTTCCACTAACACCCTCAAGGCAAATAATGCATCTGTGGTACTATTTCTAGGCATGAAACCATACTGTTGCTCGCAGATACTTACTTCTGTCCTGAGTCTAGCCTCCACATTGTGTGGCTCATCAACTTTATTCCTCTATAATTCTCACAGCTCTGAACATCGCCTTTGTTCTTAAAAATGGGAACTAGAACACTTTTCCTCCATTCTTTAGGCAGCTTTTCGCCCACTAATATTCTGTTGAATAAGTTGGTCAAAAACTCCACAGCCATCTCTCCAAATTGCTTCCATACCTCCACCGGTATGTCATCAGGACCAACTGCCTTTCCATTTTTCATCATTTGTAGTGCCTTTCTGACTTCCTCCTGACTGATCATTGCCACTTCTTGGTCCTTCACACTTGCGTCTTCAACTCTTCCTTCTCTCTCATTTTTTTTCATTCAACAACTTCTCAAACTATTCTTTCCATCTATTTAGCACACAAC
The DNA here is from genome assembly GCF_019802595.1 of Syngnathoides biaculeatus. Lineage (NCBI taxonomy): Eukaryota > Metazoa > Chordata > Actinopteri > Syngnathiformes > Syngnathidae > Syngnathoides > Syngnathoides biaculeatus. Next base: position 36,105,511 of record NC_084641.1, read on the forward strand.
TGGCACCAGTCAACACATTTCCATCACTATCCCAAATCCTCCTTACCTGCTTCCCATCTCTATCCCTCTGTCTGGCCAACCTGTAGAGATCCTTTTCTCCTTCTTTTGTGTCCAACCTGGTGTACATGTCTTCATATGCCTCTTGTTTAGCATTTGCCACCTCTACCTTTTCCCTACATCACATCTTGATGTACTCCTTTCGCCTCTCCTCAGTCCTCTCAGTGTCCCACTTCTTCTTCGCTAATCTCTTTTTCTTTGGATGACTCCCTGTACTTTGGGGTTCCACCACTAAGTCTTTCTCCCCTTTCCTACCAGAAGACACACCAAGTACTCTCCTGCCTATCTCTCTGATTACCTATGCTGTCGTAGTCCAGTCTTCCGGGAGCTTCTGCTGTCGATCGAGAGCCTGTCTCACCTCTTTCCAAAAGGCCGCACAACATTCTTCCTTTCTCAGCTTCCACCACATGGTTCTCTCCTCTTCCTTTATCTTCTTAACCTCTGTCACGACCCATCTGAACGGGAGTAGGACCCAAATGCAGGACTCGGGCGATGCCAGGTTGTTCGGGGATAAACGTTTATTATTTCGTGGTCGGGGAGCAGGCAGGCAGTCAGGTGCAGCAGCGGTAGTTGGGACGTCGGGCGAAGAGAGCAGGTGAGCGGGCAGGCACGAGTCGGTACACGATCAACCCAGGCAGAAGTGTCAAAGGACTCAGGCTTACGGGGTTGGTCGGAGAACAGGCGAAGGTCAGTACACACGGGTTGTCGATCAGGGATACGGGACATCAAGCTCAACGATCTGCTGGAGGACAAGTCGTCCCCCGGGTCCTATATATACTGGGAGGCATCAGCCGGGACAAGGTGCAGGTGTGCGCAGATTAATTGGCTGGCCACGACCACCCTGGGCAGGAAGCCAGGAGCTTGACAATCTTCCTACCCACCGACAGAGTCATCCTGCGCACCACCATCCTATGCTGTCGAGCTACACTCTCCACTACCACTACTCATTAATCTCCTTCAGACTACATCGTCTACACAAAATAAAATCCACCTGTGTACTTCTACCTCCGCTCTTGTAGGTCACTATATGTTCTTCCCTCTTGTGGAAATAAATGTTCACTACAGCCATCTCCATCCTTTTTGCAAAGTCCACCACCATCTGTCCCTCAAAGTTCCTTTCCTGGATGCCATATTTACCTATCACTTCTTCATCGCCCCTGTTTCCTTTCCCAATATGTCCATTACAATCTGCACCAATCACAACTATCTCGCTGTCTGGGATGCTCAGAACTACTTCATCTAGTTCCTTCCAGAATTTCTCTTTCAACTCTAGGTCACATCCTTCCTGCGGGGCATAGCCTCTAACCACATTATACCGGGGCAATATTACACTATTGTTTCAAGCCCTCAGGGCAATATTACACTATTGTTTCGAGCCATATTCAGATGATATGTGATCACGGCCAAACCGCATCCCCGTCTGATCCACTTCCACGGCGGAGATGAGCCATCGCGGCTCATCACAGCAGGCCGGTGTGGCTTATGACAGAGCCGAGGGGTGCTGCTTCAGGGGGTGCTCACAGACGCCACAGTACTCAATGAACACAGTCGAGCCGGGGCGCTTTATGCGCGCACGCGACTGAGTAATGCATTCTCGGCTGGGTTCTTCAGAGCCGCCCCCGTTCCAAAGTCCGAGGCGCAGCCTTCGCTGAAGCTGTGACCGCTGAACGCACCCCCCCCCCTGAACCCCAGACTGGTGGCCATCCAGGCCACCAAACACGAGGCGTCTGGGTGGACAGGTCAGGAGGACGACCCGGACGCCAAGCACCAGGGTCCCCACGGGGCAATTCGGGCGGACGACCTCTGTGAGGAACCAAACGGCGAAGCAGGAACCAGAACGAGGCAGGCCACTGCTCCGGACGAGAACCTCCCACGCCGTCGTTGCAAGACGACCAACGAGCCCCGGTCATGAAGGGGCTGGGAGCCATCTGGAGCGAATAGGATGATGGAGAGATGGAGAGCAATGACCACCAACATCCCGTAGTCTCTCCAGCTCCACGGTGGCTCCACAGAACTCCCCAGCTACTCCTGGACAGGAACGTGAGAAGGCGGCGACCCAATCGCCCCCTCCTGGACAGGATCGTGAGAAGGCGGCGACCCCATCGCGCCCTCCTGGACAGGAACGTGAGAAGGCGGCGACGCCATCGCCCCCTCCTGGACAGCAACGTGAGAAGGCGGCGGCGCCAATACCGCCCCCTCCTGGACAGCAACGTGAGAAGGCGGCGCCAGTACCGCCCCCTCCTGGACAGCAACGTGAGGCGGCATCGGGTCGGTCCCCACTGCCACGTGAGCTTGCAGTGCATCCGTTGAAACAGCAACGTGGGCGTGGCGCGGTGGCGAATCCGTTTCCAGGGCAACGTGAACTTGAGTTGGCGGAGAGTCAGTCGAAACTGACATGTGGGCGTGTCTCGGGAGCGGGTCAGTTCCAACTGCCGCATGAGCTCTGCTCGGAACCGCCAAAACCTCGACGTGGGAATGGCGAAGAGGCGGGTCAGTCTCCACAGCTACGTGCACTTGGCGAGGTGGCGAGTCTGTTCCCACTGCAGCGTGCACTCGGCAAGGGGGCGGGTCGGTTTCCACGGCAACGTGAACCTGCGACAGCAGCGAGTCCGTCGCCGTTGCGACGTCAGCGTAGCTCGGCTGGTTCGCCAATCCTTGCCGGACCTGGGCCGTTAGAGCCGCCAATTCGGCGCTCTGCCGCTCTATCTCCGCCCGCATTTCGCGGCGGAACGCCTCGTGATTTGGCGACTCCTCCTCCCTCTGTGCTGGAAGCTTCGCCACCAGCTGCGGGTCTGCGGGTTTTGCCGTTGCCGGCGAGGAGTGGGAGGACCCTGTCTTAGTTGCCGCGCAGCGGGAGGCACAAGGGAGCGCCCGGCCGGGGCATCTCCTCTGACCGCCACGCGGAGGTCCCGGGTAGATGGCCAAGCGGGTTCCCTCGTACAGATTGGTGTACTTGGACCTACAGGGCGAAGTCGCTCGGGTGCTGGAAACGCGTGGAGGTGAAACAAACTGACTGGGATGAAAAGCCGGGCAAAGAGATTCAAAATCAAAGTCGTCGGAGTCGTACTCAGGTAGCCGGTCATACAAATCGCGGTCCTCCTCATATTCCGAAAAGTCAGAGTCCAGAAGAATATGAGGAGCCGGACGGGTCGTGTTCGGGACGAGTTCATACCTCGCTGGCGGAGCGTAAGACACGGAAGCGGATGACGTCAGGGAGCCTACCCGGCTTGGACAGTCTTGGTCCTCCGGCAGACGGTCTACCTTGCGTCGGTCCCGGCGACGCCGGGTCTTTCCTGCTGGGTCCTGTATTGGCCAGTTCGTTCTGTCACGTCCCATCGGAACGAGAGTAGGACCCAAATGCAGGACTCAGAAGATGCAAGGTAGTTCAAGGAGACACGTTTATTATATGCAGAGGTCGGGGATCGAGCAGGCAGTCCGGTGCAGCAGCGGTAGTTGGGACGACGGGCGAAGAGAGTATATGAGCGGACAGGCAGGAGTCGGTACACGGGAGACCAATCAACGCAGGCAGAAGTATCAAAGGAGTCAGGCTTACAAGGTTGGTCGGAGAACGGACGAAGGTCGGTACACACAGGTTCGATCAGGGATACCGGAGCACACGAATGGGACATGAAGATCATTACGAACTGGCGCTGGCCAGTTGTCATCACGGTCATATAAATCCATAGCATGATCAGGCTGCATGAGGCGCAGGTGTACACCTTCCAATCAGCGCACCTGCGCGGACACCCGCACAGCTCGTGCTGAAGCGGCAGGATCATGACAATTAGACTGTCACCGGCTTTTGTTCTTGCCTGTTTTCAAGGACTTGGTTCAGTGGATGATGAACTTTTGATGATGTAATTTTCCCAAAGTGAGCGAGCATCACTTGAAAAAGCTATTCAAGGCAACATTGATGACAATGTAATGGAAGACCTTTTAGAAATCTTTTCAAGAATGGGTTCACACTGCCTGTCCTCTCCAGATAACATACGAGCTGCCACTCTAAAAATTGCACATAAAGCACTTCTTCAAGAACCAAAGTACATAACTGACTCTTTCTATTCCAGTACAGACAAACCTGTGACAACATTGCTAACCAAAGAAAACATAATGAACCTTTCGGAATCCAAGAGGCCAACAAACAAGAAAGTGGCCTAGATGATAAAACCATCAATTGAAACCCTAAATCCACGAGAGCAGACAGCTCTTAACCATTTGCTACACTATGTGAGAAGCATCGACCAACGAAAACTTGAAATTTTCTTGCGCTTTTGCACAGGAGCCACTGTGCTATGCAAGGGAAAAATTTAAAGCACATTTAATAGACTGTATGGTTGAAGTCGAAGATCTGTAGCACACACCTGTGGATCAGTACTTGAATTACCTTGCACCTACAACTCATACCCTGAGTTTCGCCAAGAGTTTGACAATGTCCTGTCTGGTGATTGCTACACGATGGATATTTTGTAATGAATGCCACGGATCCATATCATATGAAGTTGTTATGGTTGTTACTCGAAGCACTTTGTTCATTTATATGTGACAACGGTTTTTGTTTTCAAACTGTTTACATTGTTAACTACGCATGTTGTTGTGTTCCTACACGATAGATATTTTGTAATGAATGCAAGAGATACATATCAAGAAGTTCTTATGGTTGTTACTCAAAGCACTTTGTTCATTCATATGGGACAACGGTTTTTGTTTTCAAATTGTTTACATTAACTTTGTTACAACAGAGTACTGTAATTGACGATTTGCTCAGGTTCAAAAGAAGGTGAAAGGCTTTCAAAAAGTGATGTTAACTTCTTTCAAGCACCATTTGCACATTTAGCATGTTTTTATTCCTCATTTTATTCAATTGTTCACTTGGTTTAAAGGCAGTAAAAATAAATGTTTGATACATGTACAATGGCAGCTTTTTTTTTTTTTCAAAAATGCTATTGATAGCTGTTTTTTTTTGTTACTCTCACAGATGCTCGCCGAATGGAATACTGGCTTGGGTCATTAGATGTTTAGAAAATCAGAAGAACCCAGTTGTTTCAATGAAACATTTCGTGGGTTATCCTGACTGGATGCACGAGAATCTACATAGACATGAAGCAAAAACAATTGTTGGGCTAGTATATATATTTTAAAATAGGTATAATAGATTACTGGGGATTCACAATGAAAATGGTGTTTTGAGAAGAAACTACAACCACAGTGTGGCCTGCAACAACAACAAAAAAAGTTTACACCCCTGCAATAAACCATAGTGGATTGTGTATACCTGTTCAAACAAATGTTCAGTTAAGGAGTCCAAAGGTATTTAGGTCTCAAATTAGAGGGCAGTTATCATCTCATGCCTCAAATGGAGGTATAGATCCAATGCCTGATAGGGATCAGCTGTAAGATGCATCTATGACTCCACCATCAGAATATTGCAGATGTTGTAGATGTCTGTGTCACATGGGACTGCTGTACGAAATTCTCTAGTCACTCCAACACAACTCTACATCTGTTTTGTCAACTGGGGATATGCAGTCACAAGTTGAGTAGAGTTCTGGGAACGTGTACATGATTTGGGGACGGCCACCGGGTACCCTGGGATTCTTCGACGGTTTGATTATGTGTGCATCCCACACACGGATGGTCTCATCTAATTAATCGTGGGGAAGGGTATTGATACAGCATTATAGATAGTAAGAGAACAGTTTACTATTCATGTTATGCATTTTGGTGAATAATAATTTTAAAAGTTGCTGATTTATTAAGCAAATAGAGGGGGGGGGGGGATAACATGAAATAAAATGTCCAAGAGCAGAGAAATAGATGCATAGCTTTAGATGTGTCACTACCGTGTAGCGCTCTGGACCTGATGTTAAAACAACTATTGGGGCAAAAATATTGCTGGCCAAAAGTCACTAAACCCTTTAGTTAGGTAATACAGAAGGTCATAATCATTGAATCAATTGTAAGTGCATCAGATTTACTACTCTACTTTAAATGAATATATCCACTCATAGTTAAATACAAGAGCAACTACTTTGTTCATGTAACTTTCTGCTGTGGATCCGGGATGAATGGGTAAGCATTTTCATTGTTTGAAAATTGAACATTAAATTACACACCTTACCTGAATTATTCCCAGGGAGCAGAACTGAATGAGATTTCTGTCCAAGTATGTCCCATCCAACAAACCACGGTCTTTCAGGTCAGTAAAGAGAGAGATGTAGAATTCAATTGATTCCCTTCTGAGGAAGCCCCACCAACTCTCTGCGCTGATTAGCTGTGCTTGCGCCTTCGATGTAACTATCAATACTGGTGCCATCGTGAATGTTGCGACAGAGATATCGCTGAAAGTGTCTGACTTTCACGTTCTCTGTGCCGCGGTCGCCTCTTGCAATCCTTGGAGTGCCACCTAATCTGTGGACTGCCTCCATGTAGTAACCTCCAACGATTTTTGGGTCACTGCTGGTTGTGAACGCATTCATCCAGATGATTTTCCGGGAAAACCCATCAATGCAGCCTTTAATAAATATCCCAAATGGTTTCAGTTTATCGTATGAGTCAAAATGCCAAATGTAATTGGGACCTTTTGGATGATGGAGTCTCCTCCATCTGAGTTCAACATTTCTTGGATCAAGTTCTTTTAAAATTAAGCGCACCTGTTCTTTCTTGACATGTAATCCATCATCCTTGCATTTTGTGTACATCCACCTGTACCGACAGAGCTGACCAGAAGTTTGTAAACGTTCTTGGATAAAATGAACTACACGATCCAAAGTGGTGTATTCTTTGCACCGAACCAGACTAAAAGACTTCAAAATTCTTTTTTAGTGTCTCTCAGACACAACATAATGGTGACGACTTACAAGTAAAGTAGCAAAGTCTTTATAATAAAGTCCTAGATGAAAATACTACTGAACTAACTCCTCTATTGTCATTGTTGCCTAGAAACGTAAACTGAAGTGAAAAAGTGTCTTTTATACATGCACACATGCAATGGACCAGTTACTCATTGTAATGAGTAAGTTACTGAATGAGAAACGTACTCATTGCAATTAGTAGGTTACTCATTACAATGAGAAAACCAAAAACGTACTCATTACAATGAGAAAAACAAAAACTTAATCATTACAATGAGAAACTTACTCATTGTAATGAGTAACTTACTCATTGTTACTTATTGTAATGAGTAAGTTACTCATCACAATGAGGAAAACAGTAAGTTTTTTATTTCAATATTTTTTTTTTTTCAAGGTCCCTTTAGAGGCTCCGTACACACTGGACATGCACCTATGATGAAAATTTTAGACCCCTCCATGATTTCTAAGTGGGAGAACTTGCAATATAGCAAGGTGTTTAAATACTTATTTACTTCACTCCATAAAAAAAGGAATAAAACAAAGTTAAAGCCACAGTACTCGGTGAAAAAGGGCTTGACGACAAAAAAGAGAAGGCAAGGAAAAACAGTACATTGCTAACAGCCATTGAAAAGCGGAGTAAGGACGCCAGGCACAACCTGAATCAAAAAGACAGGGGCCACATTTCATTTCTCTACTGGCATCCTAGTCAGTCCTCGAGCCTTGTTCCTTTTTTTTCATATTAGCCTCTTCACCAGAGATCTCATGAAGGAGACAAAGAAAACAATAGAGAAGTGATGAGGTAGGAAGGACATATATTTAGAGAAATGAGATGGTTCCTAGATGGTATCCTTTCATGGGGACTGCAGTTAAAGATTGCAACCAGGCCTTGGCGCATCACAAATCATTCCTGTCACCACGTTAGGCTTTGTTTCATTGAGATTACATTAAAGTAAAAAATGATCAACACCGTTACTCTTCACAACTCGACACATGCAGAGGTAATCATAAGGGGGCTTTCACAACGACTCCTGTTGATGTGTTTATTTTGTACTTTGTGGAATGCTAAAACAGTGAAGAAATATCAAAACAAAATTACATCCAGTGCCAATCCGTAGGAACAGTGACTCTGTGGAACTAAATAATTTTAGTATTAAATATTGACTAAAACAGAATAGAAAGTCATCAAAATTTGTTTTTTTTTTTCAACGTAATGAAGGAATGGCAAAAAGAGAAGAGCAACTATTTACTTTGAAGTCCTGCTCTGTTTACGATGCAGCTTGTACTGGCCTATTTTTACATCACTGTTGAGGAACTAAAAGAATTCGTATTTGGTTGATCAGAGCTACTTGAACCTCTTTGATGCCCGATCCTTACGTCTTGAAACACATTAAAAAGAATAGACATATCCCTGCCCATGGTGGTGTTAGAATGACTTCCTTCCTTTCCAAGTGTCAAGGAACGACGAACTACAAAAATTCAAATGAGATTCAGCAAAGGTGTTAAACAGAAAGTTAAATTGCAATAGAGTGGTGGTGGTGGTGGTGGGGGGGGGGCAGATGCGGGCAGGATGCAGAGTAGCAAACATCAGTATTAAAAGGAACGCTGTGGCAATCTTGTAGTGTATTGGTGAATGGTATTCACACTCTCAGTTTGTAGAGGGAGGGTGAACAGCATTAACGTGTGCCTCGTTGTTCCACTCTCCACTGGCAACAATGCCACCAAGAGGACACAAAAACACAGGGAACAGAGAAAAAAACCCCTCAAGTTTAACATGACTATCACAGTTTGAATTAGTGTTTTTCTGAGGTGAAGCATTTTTAAAGAAATGATTCACGTTTCGCCTGCGTTTATCCCTGAAGAACATGTCACCTTGCAAACTTTGCCACCTGCATTTTATCTTTTGAAAAATTGTCAAAAACTAATTAAAATGCTAATTGGCAGGGGTGTACTGGAATACGATGGGCGATATGAAAATGACTGTCCTCTTTTCAAAAAGGGCAGCCATGCTGAGAATAAAACCATTTAAAAGTTGATATAACTTGAAAATAACATTTTAGAGATGGCTCCCCACTTAGCTGGTATTCACTGCTGCATTTTTATTTCTTTCATTCTTTCTATTTTTTTTAAATTACTAATTCATATCAATGTGCACAAATTGACCCTTAGCTGTGCTCTAGCACTTGGCCTGGAGCCCTTTTTTTCCACTTCATTCATCATTATTTAAAAGGAAAAAAAAATCTGTCAATAACTCCCGTACCCAAAAATTTCAGAAACTAATGGCCATTTGAGCTCTCATGGGGTACTGAGTACCAGACACCAGGTCAAACAGGTCTCAACATCACAGATGGGTAATGACAGTGTCTGAGCAATCCCTTGCATTGATAGGTGGAAATATTAACCACAATATTTAACATTATAGCACTGCTGAAAATATTATTCGGCTTCTGGCCCAGCATTAAAAAAGAAAAAAGAAATAAAACATGTCTGTGTGTGTGCCTGAGAGAGAGAGAGGAAGAGAGAGCAAGAGAGAGAGGGAGAGAGAGTGTGTGAGAGAGTGTGTGTGAGAGAGAGAGAGAAGGACAGAGAGAGAGAGAGAGAGAGAGAGAGAAACACTTGCTTTTTTATTCAAAATAGCCAAAACAGCATCAATGTATGATGCATAGCCTACAACTTTTGCCCTGATACAGTCGGCATTATGTCTTTTTGAGCCGGTGTCAATCCATCCATTTTCTTAGCCGCTTATCCTGTAATAGGCGGGAGGAGGAACCTGAACTGGTTGCCAGCCAATCGCAGGGCACACAGAGACAGACAACAACCCCACTCACGATCACACCTAGGGGCAATTTTGAGTGTCCAATTAATGTAGTATGTTTTGGGAATGTGGGAGGAAACCACAGTGCCCAGAGAAAACCCATGCAGGCACGGGGAGAACATGCAAACTCCACACAGGCGGGTTCGGGATCAAACCCGGGTCCTCAGAACAGTGAGGCCAGCACTTTACCAACTGATCCACTATGCCGCCTGGGTAATAGTGTATTCATCTTAAATAAAGAGTGAAATGGAGAGAGATACACACCAATAACTTTTAAACTTTTACTGTATTACAAATTTTTCAAATACACTTTTTTTAAATTTCATGTGAAATCTTATTTTGATGGGGAACCCTCCATAAAAAGAGCATTATCAAATATTTAGCTTTAGGATGTCAAGCTGCTCTCACGATATAGTAGTGGAAATAGAAATATCTATCAATCCATCCATTTTCTGAGGCGCTTAATTCTCACAAGGGTTGCGGTCACGCTGGAGCCTATCCCAGCTGATTCTGGGTGCGAGGTGGGATACACCCTGAGCTAGTCACTAGGCAATCACAGAACACATAGGAGCAGACAACCATTCACACTCCCATACTAAATGTATTTTGGAGTCTTCAATCAACCTCCTACACATTTATGCCATGTGGAAAGAGTTCCCAAAGAAAACCCATGCAGTCACAAGGAGAACATGCAAAAGCCACACAGACAGGGCCATGATTTGAATACCAGTTCTCAAATCTGTGTGGCATATGTTCTAGCCAGTCATCCAGCGTTTCTGATGAAATAGAACCAAAGTACTTGTTCTACCTTTATAATAATTTTTGAGCCTCCTGGCCAAAACGGTGCGTGCTCTGACAGTGGGTAATCATCACCTGACCTGGGATGTTATTGTTACACATTGGCGCATTGGATATTAAGTCTTTTTTAAAATAAGTCTACTTCTTCAAAATATCCAGGGATACCTGCCATGGGGTTGTTATATCAAACTGTAGCGCCAAATAAAAGGAGTCGGAGGGTTGAACACAGGAGCAAACCTCGTTTTGAATACAGACATCAACAGAGTGAACCCATTACAGCGGGAACTCTTGAACAAACTAACACCGGAAGTGCCACAACCCAACTCGAGGTCCCGCAGGTGAATTATGTAAACACCACACAAGCTCCCCCAGAATTCACCCATAGTCCGTGGAGGGACGACAACCCAACCCTGGCGGGTGTGCACTGCAGGGGCCGAGGGGAGCAGGGCCGCACTGTCCATTGAGTCAAGCGACAAGCGCCCTGGCGCGATTGAGGGCACCCCGGCAGGTGCAAGGGCACAGGGCAAAGGGGGACGACCCCGGGGCAGTGGTAGGGCCAACCCCAAAGGCTGGGTAATGTCCCGGTGAGCGGGTTTGACCGTGTCCACGGAAACAGTCTCAGGTCTACCGCCAATGTCCATGAGCAGGCTTTTATCCCCGCACTCCAGGACCCTGAACGGCCCGTCCTATGGGGGGTGCAGGGGTCCACGGTGGGTGTCATGTTGAATGAACACAAAATCCGCCAAGCGCAGGCAACGGGGCAGCCGGGGTGCCATGTTGCTATGTGGGAACCGGCGCGAACCCTTTGGCAGCCTCCACCAGGGAGGACCGTTGCCTGGTTGCAGACCAGGGCGCCGTGGCGTCCGGGATGAATTCTCCAGGGACCGCAGCGGCTGGCCGTAGATGAGCTCGGCGAATGAGGACATCAAGTCCTCCTTGGGGACGCACCTGAGGCCAAGCATGACCCACAGGAGCTTATCCACCCAGTTGCCGTCCGTCAAGCCGGCACGCAGGGCTGCTGTCATGGAGTGGTGGAACCGCTCGCAGAGACCGTTTGCCTGGGGGTGCCGCAGACGTCTCTCAAAACTCCGGCAATTTGAGGATGGCGGTTGCCATGTTCGGTTCAGTCTCGGAAACGCCGGGACTGACGTCTGGGTCACCAGTGTAGCGCCAAACAAAAGGAGTCGGAGGAAGAGTGTTGAACACAGGAGCAAACCTTGTTTTTAATCCAGACATCAACAGAGTGAACCCATTACGGCGGGAACTCTCTAACACGCTAACACCGAACTGTCACAACAAAAACAGTCCGTGTGTAACCCCACAACCCAACTCGAGGTCCCGCAGATGAATTATGTAAACACCACAACACCACTTAAAAATACCATTGCTGATTATAAACATAAGACAATGTTGTTCAAAGGCAATTTAAAAAAAACTGCTGTAAATACCCTCTGAGTGACACATGGCACATTGAAATTTTAATTTCATACTTTGGCACTCAACCATGGCGCTTGTAATTGTGAATTACATCGCAGCTGTGGGTAATCCGTTGTATTGTATTGAGTGGAGGAAACTTGCCAATACAATAACTCCTCAAATACACATGACAGCTGACATTGTTATGCTGTGGTAGCTATGTTTTGGTTGTTGAAGAATGAATAGGTGTCACCTTAAGAAGCTCCCTTTGGGATCATGAAAATCTCCTCTTGGTGTAGTATGCATAACCTTGCAGTGCCTTATTAGGATACCAAATTTATCATACATGACGTCACACGATAGACATGAGTTCTCATACAGCAGTGAGCATGACAGACATCCTTGCCAATGTATATGTATGCTATATACAGTACTGAAGACTATTTTACTTGTATTGCACTTTCATTATTTTCTTAAATATGACCTTATACATTTACTCAACAGATAAAGCGTTGTCCATTTGCTAATCAGATAAGGATGTGTTGTGGAGGCGGTGGTTGTCCTTGATCTTTGTACGCAGAAAACCGGCTGGTGCCATACTTCTCTCCCAGGCGTTGCCATGGAGATGAACGACACCAGATAAGGAGCGGAAAGTTACCATCCCGGCCCAGGATCTGACTGCGGGGGCAGCCACTTCTACCATGGACCCATACATATAAAAACCTCGTGTTACTGGGCAGCTTTTGTCTTCTTCTTTGGCTATCCTGTACGGCAGATACCTAGATAAGACCCGGACATGTGTACTACACATTCCTTTGTAATAAATTCATTTGCTGTTAACTTTTTCTAATCATTGGTCATATCTTCCGCGACTCATGAACACGCGTAGGGTCCAAACTCGCAAATCCCTACAGTACTTAAAATATATGCAAAATGTATGGAATACGTAGTTTAGCATGCCTTTGTTTACTTCCTTTTTTAAAGAATTCTGGGTCAAGCTCATGACAGTTATAAAGTACATCCTAGGCACTCCTCCTGTTACAATGTCCTCGACCTACAACATTTTGTCCGCCATTTTTTCCCCAGCACAATCGTGTTTCCGCTTAGCAAGTTCATTTTACTTATCTGTGTTTGTGCGCTGGGAGTATTTTTGCTTTTTTCGGCCACCTTTTTACACATAATGGCCCAAAAGAAGAAAGAGGTTTCATTTTTAGCAATGCAGTTACAGCGAACAGAAAAGCAATTACAATGGAAACAGGCTTAACATCATAAAAAATCTGACAAAGGAGTAACACCGATGAACATCAGTAAAGACTTGGGCTTCAGGTGGTCGATTGTGGCGATTATTTTTAAGGAACAAGCCCATATTTTAGCGCATGTGAAGGGTTTTGCGCCACTTAGGCATACAGTGATCACAAAGCAACTTTTTACGTAAAGAAAAAACGAGGCAATGTTCTTTGATCGTTGCCGAGATGGAAAGGTTGCTTCCTGTAGGGAATGAAGATCATAGTCAATTTACAGTGCGTTGTGAAAGTATTCAGCCCCCTTGAACTTTTCAACCTCTTGCCACATTTCAGGCTTCAAACATAAAGATATAATTTTTTTTTTTTGTCAAGAAACAACAAGTGGGACACAATTGTGAACTGCAACGAAATGTATTTGATATTTACAAACAAATAAAAACCTGTAAAGTGGGGTGTGCAAAATAATTCGGCCCTATGGCATTAATACTTTGTAGCGCCACCTTTTGCTGCAATTATAGTTGCAAGTATTTGGGGTGTGTCTGTATCAGTTTTGCACATCGAGAGACTGAAATTCTTGCCCATTCTTCCTTGCAAAACAACCGGAGCTCAGTAAGGTTGAATGGAGAGCGTTTGTGAACAGCAGTCTCCAGCTCTGCTCAAAGATTCTCAGTACTCTCCCACCTCAGCTGTAGATCTCTGCAGTTCATTAGAAGTGATCACGAGCCTCTTGGCTGCATCTCTGATCAGTCTTCTCCTTGTTCAAGGTGAAAGTTTAGAGGGATGGCCGGGTCTTGTTAGATTTGTCGTGGTCTCATACTCCTTCCATTTCAATATGATTGCTTGCACAGTGCTCTTTGAGATGTTTAAAGCTTGGGAAATCTTTTTGAATGCAAATCCAGCTTTAAACTTCTCAACAACAGTATCTCGGACCTGCCTGGTGTATTCCTTGGTCTTCATGATGCTCTCTGCACTTTTAACAGAACCCTGAGACTATCACAGAGCAGGTGCATTTATATGGAGGCTTAATTACACACAGGTGGATTCTATTTATCATCATCAGTTAACATTGGATAATTTAGAGATCCTCACTGAACTACTGGAGTGAGTTTGCTGCACTAAAAGTAAAGTGGCCGAATAATATTGCACGCCCCACTTTTCAGTTTTTTATTGGTTAAAAAACTATAAAATATCCAATAAATTTCGTTAGACTTCACGATTGTGTCCCACTTGTTTTTGACAAAAAAATTAATTTTATATTTTTATGTTTGAAGCCTGAAATGTGGCAAAAGGTTGAAAAGTTCAAGGGGGCTGAATACTTACAAGGCACTGTAGGCTTAATATCATCCTAATGTTCATTAAATGAAAAAGCATGCTTTATTTTACTAACTTTGAAACAGCAGAAAGTCAAGGACGCTGAGGAGGAATTTACCGCTAGCAACGGCTACCTGCAAAAGCTTCCTTAACAATAGCTAAGCACAGCGTCCCCTCCTTCTTCACCATCCACCTCTCGCAGTAATGGTAAGTACAACTTTTTTTTTTTATTTTAATGTATTTTAGTTTTTCATTCAGTATTTTGATGTAAATTTTTACTTTAACGGTGAGAATCTACTTACAAAGAAATTTGGGTTATATTGCCAGCATAGGAATGGATGCTGTTCGTAAATCAAGGACTCCCTGCACATAAATCGAATGACATCTTTGAATATGACAATCAGTCATCTTAAGCAAACCGCAGTGGGAGATCTTCGTTTCTGTGACACAAACAACGTGAGACAACACACACACTTTAACACCATTGAAGTGAAGTTAATTAACCTGTCCAGTGAGCTTAAACACTGGTGCTAACAACATAAATCATGTCTTGGCTGATCCACTTATAGCCTATAATAGATGAAACCAGATGACTGAGACAAGGACACAAATTTATCAGCTTACATTGCAAAGCGCGCAATTGTCACAAGCATGAAATATGGAGTAGGACCCAAATGCAGGACTCCTAAGGCAGTGACATGGTTTTCAATGGAGGTTTCATACCAGGCTCAGGGCATACACAGTTAAGCAGTCCACATCGATAAAGGAGCAAAAACTTGTGGCAGATAGAAAGATCTAAAAAAGAGATCAGATAACTACAAGGCAAAAAACTTGGAACTTGGAGCGGTTACTAGTAAGCCGCAGAAACAAGCGCAAGAGGCAGTGGGGGCTCTAAGTCGTGCGCTGCTGCCAAGACCAGGGCGCCGGCCATAGGTTTGGCATGGCTGAAGCCTGACCAGGACACAGCCACAGGTTGAACGCTGCTGCTGGAGAGTATAAGCGAAGGCTACTCGGGTCCCAACGAAACAGCAACGAGAGGTGAATACCACAGGCTAACCATCACCGGAACAAAAACAAGAGGCCGCGACCAGTCGATCAGTTTCGTTTCTATGAGGGAGCACCATGGGGACCACAAACCGGGAGGCTCAGGTTGCCTGCTGCACTCGAAGGTGGAGACGCAAGAGGCTAGCACACAGCCTTTGAATGACTTCCTTCTCCAAGCCAAAGTCCGCAGGGTCCATCTCTTGCAAGTTCGTTCTTCACGAGCACAGGACATGGGGTCGGACCCAAATGCAGGGCTCTGGGGCGTGGACATGGTTTTTAAGGCTGGTTCAATTGCAGGCAGAGGTCATACACAGTTAAGCAGTCCAAACAATCAAAAGCACAAAAACGTGTGGTAAAAAGGCATGGTCCAAAAATCATGAAATGAGCTTGGATAACTAAAAGGCAAAAACTTGGAACATGAACAAAAGAAGACTTGACTTGACTATGGTGGCACAGGCCAAATGGGACGTGGTAACAAGGCAAATCACTCACAAGAAGTCTGTAAAATCATGCAACGAACTGGCCACTAGTGACACCAAACATGAGGCTTATAAACGTGGCATAATTAGCACCAATGAGCCGCAGGTGAGGGGTTGCTTCCAGGACCAGCCTCTGACAACAATAAAGATTAAAATTGTGAAGCAGGTACTTTGAAGTCTAATTTTTACATATAGTATTTGTGTTCTGCCCCAAGTGTTTAATATGTTAAGAAGATCGATTTTATTAGAAAAAGATCTGTTTGTGTTGTTAATTTTGAGAGTGCATTGCTGAGCTTTCATTTTGAAACTGTAGAATACAGGAAGTAGGAAGCGCTGAGCAAAACGGTAAAAAAGCATGTCAACTGTTGAAAGATGTAGCACGTTGAAATCAGCTTATTCCTGTGCATGAATTCGTCAGAAAGCAATGGCTGTGAGTAATTTCCTCCAGAAGTGACCTCCAGGTGCACCAAGGTCTGCGGCGAAGGTCTCCCACCAAGGTCCTGCGCCAAGATATGTTTAGTCCGGGTTTTTCCCCAAGGACAGCGAGAATGCTCAATCAAGATGTATGCCATCCTCGACGACCAGAGCAACAGATCACTGGCCAGGTCTGAGTTTTTTAAGCTGTTAGACATCCAAGGGGACCATACACCTTACCTGATGAGGACCTGTGCTGGAACCACGGAAATGACTGGGAGAAAGGCTGTTGGTTTTCAGATCGAAGCATTGAATGGTGAAGTGTGTTTGGACTTGCCTCCGCTCATTGAATGTAATGAAGTTACGAGCGACAGATCGGAAATCCCTTCTCCAGAGATCGCTCACTCCAATGCTCACTTGAGATCCATGGCACCTCACATCCCAAAGATCGATCCTAAAGCACAGATCTTAATCCTACTGGGGAGAGACCTCATACAAGTTCACAAGGTGAGAGATCAAATCAATGGACCCCACAACGCTCCCTTTGCCCAGCGTATGGATTTAGGATGGGTTAAAGTAGGGGAGGTTTGCATCGATAACACATACAAGTCCACTGTATCAGTTCTTAAAACCCATGTCTTACAGAATGGCCCTGCGTCACGGCTCACAGACACTATGTGGTTTACAGGGCCAGAATTCCTTCACAAACCACACCAACCAGAAACACCCAGATCCTTTGAGCTGGTGGATCCTGAGGAAGACGTGGATGTGAGGCCTCAGCTGACCACTCTCGCTACTTCGCTCAGAGAAAGTGAACTCACCTCAGAACGATTCCAACGGTTCTCGACCTGGGAGTCTTTGCTGAGAGCAGTTTCCTTCTTGATCCATCAGATTCACTCACACAGGACAAACTCAACAGTTACATGTAAAGGATGGCATCAGTGCAACCAACCTCGCACTCCAGAAGAGTTAGAAGCGGCAAAGATCGTCATAATCAAAGCTGCCCAGAGAGATGCTTATCCAGAAGAGTGTGTCGCACTACTAGAGAACAGGGCCATACCAAAATCCAGCACGATTCTGAATCTCGACCCTTTCGTGTGTGATGGTCTCCTGCGAATAGGAGGACGTCTGAGACATGCTTCAGTCAATCCTGAGGTCAAAAACCCAATAATTCTCCCGAAACAAAGTCACGTCACAAGATTGCTTGTGAGTCATCACCATGCGAAGGTGAAACACCAAGGACGGCAGTTCACAGAGGGAGCAATCAGGGCTGCTGGTCTGTGGATTGTTGCTGGCAAAAGATTAATAGGCTCAGTTCTTCATCGCTGTGTCACATGCTGCAAGCTCAGAGGAAAACTTGAGACACAAAAGATGGCTGACCTCCCTTCAGAACGTCTGAGCTCATCTCCACTATTCACGTATGTAGGGTTAGATGTTTTTGGACCCTGGAATGTGATCAGTCGATGCACAAGAGGCGGAATGGCTCAAAGTAAGCGATGGGCTATACTTTTTACATGTATGAGCACCAGGGCTGTACATGTGGAAGTTATAGAGTCCATGGATACTGCCAGTTGTATCAATGCCCTGCGAAGGTTCTTCGCCTTAAGAGGGCCAGCTAAGCAGCTGAGATCGGACAGAGGCACGAACTTTGTGGGAGCCAGCTCTGAGCTGTGTATGGAACGAGCTGATCCAGGTCAAGCCTCCACTCTTAAGTTCCTCCACAAGAATGGTTGTACCTGGGAATTCAATCCCCCACACGCATCCCACATGGGAGGAGTCTGGGAGCGCATGATCGGCATAACCCGAAGAATTCTTGACTCCATGTTGCTGCAAACCAGACATACTCACCTGACCCATGAAGTGCTTTGCACCCTCTTGGTAGAGGTATCTGCTATCATCAACGCAAGGCCTTTGATCCCAGTCTCTTCTGATCCCACTTCTCCAATGATGTTGACCCCTGCTATGCTCTTGACCCAAAAACCGGGGATACCTGCTCCACCTGGAGGCTTCAATGAAAAAGATCTCTTCAAGTGTCAGTGGAAACAAGTGCAAGCATTGGCAAACGAATTCTGGTCTCGATGGAGGGATGAATATCTCCACACCCTTCAGCCAAGACGCAAATGGCACACACCACGTCGTAACCAGCAGGTTGGAGACATAGTGCTGCTGAAGCAGAGCCAGACATATCGCAACGAGTGGCCGATGGGGCTTGTCGTCTCCACCTTCCCAAGCAGTGATGGACAGGTCCGCAAAATTGAAGTCAGGATGTCGCAATATAAAATAAAGACTTTCTTGAGGCCTATCTCTGATGTTGTCTTGCTCCTGGCAAAAGAAAATCAACGCAAAGTACAGATGCTTTAGTGGCATTAGTGGCAGACGGGGAGTGTTCTGCCCCAAGTGTTTAATATGTTAAGAAGATCGATTTTATTAGAAAAAGATCTGTTTGTGTTGTTAATTTGTGTTGTTAATTTTGAGAGTGCATTGCTGAGCTTTTATTTTGAAACTGTAGAATACAGGAAGTAGGAAGCGCTGAGCAAAACTGTAAAACGCATGTCAAGCACGTTGAAATCAGCTTATTCTTGTGCATGAATCCGTCAGAAAGCAATGACTGTGAGCAATTTATGTTCTTTACATGTTTCAGAAGTATTGTTAGTAACTTTAACAGTATCTTCGTGCATATTTGTGAGCTGCACTGATTTAGTAACTTTACATGTTGTGTTCATTCTCATGAGATAGCTAGCCAGCTGCTACTCACTTCACTAGAATGCTGTTGCTGGTTGTGCTTAGACTTACTGAATGTGAATGTTTAATTCATATAACTAATGGAAGATGTTTATACTCCATACTAATTTGACATTGCAGTCTATTTAGTATGTTTTGTATTTCTTTTTCTAGTTTCACTCCATTTTCATTGTGTCACCCGACTTGACCTGTTAAGAAGTCATTAAAGGAGCAAGCACGCTCACTTCCTGGCTCTTGAAAAGGAGTTTGGCTGGCTGTTTATTCATGTTAGCACTTTGGGAGTAAAACACATGAAGAGAACAGTACAATTTGAGTTATTCCTTTGCAACGATATATGTTCAGCTTTTTCGGACAGAAAACGGGATCCTCAAGATCAAATAACAGTGAGTGGAAAGCATCATGTGCCAATTCTTCTGCTCGCTATTGACCTCAGGTGATAAAGTCCGAGTTGTCTCACATTCCAGAGTGTCTAACTGCAATGATGAGACTGACTTCAGAGAAAACATCCCCCGAGGTTTTTGCAGTATGCAAGCTACAACTGATTGACAGCAACTGTCTACGAGGACATCGTTTCAATGCCAGACTGATTCAAATGTCTTAAAGTGAGGAAAAAGCTTGCAGCAAATAAACGTTGGATGTGTGCAATCGTATTCGTGATCCCTCCAGGAGGGTTTGGGGACCAGCTCTGTTCCATAATCTCTGACGTTTCAAAGAGATTCGATCTGTAGAGATTTAGTTCCCTCTTCTAACTTTCTGAGGGTGATGCATGACTCATAATAAGTTTCCAATAAAGTTTGAGGAGGCTCAGGCTCTGTTCTCAAGTACTGGCTAAAAATAGCTTGGAGGGGAATGGACCAGAAAGGAACGTGCTGCATGTGAAAAGGCTTGGAAGTGAAAGAACACTGGACTTATAGTAATGTGTTACTGCATTATTTTTTTTGAGTGTAAAATGATGCAGCATATACATTTAGAATGCAATGGAACACAATGAAATGGATAAGATACACACATGGACAAGATTGGTGCCCTTCCATTAAAGAAAAAACTCGTCATTCGAATGACTTCATCCAGAACTTCTGGTTCAACAGTGCTTGTTTCAAAATAAAAGAATGAGTTCCAGAATATAGGGAAATTTAGTTTGGATGGATTATTGTGTCCATAAGCAACAACACTCTTATAATGCAGAAGTGGACTGTCCATTTTTTCCATTATGAGCGGCAAACCATTGGTCCATATTCAATATTCAAAGTGGATTGAACAAATCTGAATATTTTATGAAATCAGCCCAACCTCTATAAAATCTAAAATAGGAGCCTCATGGCCCATATTTTACAAAGATATTGTGCTGAACCAATCCAGATACTGTATTGGACAAAAGTGGCTCCAACCCTTTCCTATGAGGTCTGGTTATCGCCCAAGCAAGTTGACACAATCTCATTGTTTCATCTGAAATGTACAGCTAAGAGTGTACTGCAATTTAGTAAAACTAAAAGAAGTCGTGGTGAAATGGGAGCTGAGTCAAAAAGAGAAGTTCTCAAATTACTGGTCCATCTATGGTCCGTTGTGGTTGGAGCAGGTGAAACTCTAATGGGAGGCTCGCAGCCTCGTTTTACCATCCTGACAGCAGGCTCAAAGCTCCTGCCAAAACCATGAACAATTAAGTCCCGTTCTGTCCTTGGACACGTCATAAAATAAACCCCAGTTGAAAAAAAGAGCCTAAAAGGGCTTTGTGCATGATTCACCAAGTCAGAAGCAGTTCTGTGTTTTGTCCACAATGTTGGACAAGATCTGATTACAACGTGCACATACATACACGAGTGGTCGAAACTGTGGAGACTTCCATTCATTGCAGCTGACAATGAATATTATTGCAACAACTAACAGCAAACAATATGCTAATGAGGTGACCTGATTCACAACGAGGCCGGCCAATGTGTGTAAGTGCAGGTGCGCGGGAAGTTTTCATCAGGCACAAATTAGTATTGCTTTTGAGATATGGTGGGTGGTTAGAAAATGCACATGATGGCCTCTGTGAGGGAGTGGCATGCGCTTTCACAGAGCTACGATGCAGATAAGAGCACAAAACTGCGGGCGTTGTGGGCGTCACATTTATGTCATCATTCCTTTACAGGCCAAGACTTGCTTAAATGTGCAACTGTAAGACATGCATGAAGTTTCAGGTGAGCAATGCCATCAGAAATAGAAATGATTTTTATTTCTCCCCAGAAGTGCCATCCAACCTATTCTTGATGCACAATGAATCCCTTAGAGTTTTCAAAATGAGTAGGAAGTAAACAGGGTGCATGCTGTTGTAAAACAAACTATCCAAAACGAACAGCTTGTGTAGTACAAGTGTTGCTTGAGTTTAACAGTTGACTTGGGTTTACTTTTATGTATTTTTTGAGTGGGTATAAATTTTTAATATGTCCCAGATTCCCCCCTGTTCCCCCCAAAAAACTGCCAGATATGTGGAAGTACCTCTACACAAATTCCGATTTCTGTGTGTCAGTTCATGCTTGTTCGGCTCCACACAGTACAGGCCTATGGGTGAAGAATGACTTAATTGTTTTGACTTGTAACATCAAGAGTACAAAATCAGAAATGTACAAGGCCCAGAGCAAAGACTCATATGAATCTTTTGTGTGAATGTCAAATTTCATTTATATGTATACCCCAATTTAAAATATTGCATTCAAAAACTTCCAAAAAATAAGGAATGGAGGTACAGTAGTTTTTCTTTCTGATCATTATCCATCCATTTTCCATACCGCTTATCCTCACTAGGGTCGTGGGCGTGTTCAAATCTATCCGAGCTATTATCGGCAAGAGGCGGGGGTACACCGTAAACTGGTTGCCAGTCAATACCTGGGGACATAAAACAAACGAGCCTTTGCGTTCCCATTTACACCTACACCTAATTTAGAGTCTTCAATTAACCTACCATGCATGGTTTTGGGATATGGGAGGAAACCGGAGTACTTGGTGGAGACCCACGCAGGCACGGGGAGAACATGCAAACTCCACACAGATGAGGCCCGATTTAAACCTGGGTTCTCAGAACTTTGAGGCAGATGTGTTAAGCAGTCGGCCACTGTAGATTATGATTCATTCAAGGAAAAATCAAAAAGAAGAAAGACCACCCTTGTTTTAATAGATTCCATACCCCCCGTCCCTTAAATCTGTTTTCTTTTTCTCTGAGACCAATCTGCTTCTCCATAATCCCTAAGATTAAGCACTAGCCATAATTCCATTTAAGCGATTTCTGAATTTAGTGATTCCACCAAAGGAGGCCCCTAAACCCAAAACCCACGCTGTGAGTGGATCTCTAAGACTGAGAGAACTCTAGACATGTGGGACGTGACCTGTGAGTCACATCTGTTAGGTCATGTGCAAACCTGGACATCTGTTGCTGTTTGCCACACCAAGCAGAAAATGCAGAAACTAGTAGATTATGTCCCGTTCTGCAAATTAACATTTTTTATCTATTTAACCTTTGCGTATACTAGTAGGGCCATTGAGAAGATTCTTCTTTAGAATAGGGCAACATGCCTGGAGAAGAAAAAAAAAACCTCCATACTGTACCAAAAGAGCATTTTCCAGAGATGTGCACATGACATTGTTGAGCGCTCTCTCCAGTTAGTGGGTTCTTCATGCTATCTGTGACAGTTGTGGCACAACCCAGAAATACATCCCAGTCTCTACCTTTTGATTTCGCCAGGATACAACAGGAACAATTTTTGAACTGAGAGAAACAGTGGCTTAAGTGAGATTTGAGCACTATTTTTGGATACCATTTTCTGTCCATTTCATCTCTAAAATTGAAAATCCATTGCACATAATGTTTGTACTTTTAAAAATGAAATGGAAGATTGCTAGTTTCACTTTTAACTTTTGAGTTGCAAAAGCTCCTCCATGAATGTGCAGCTACTGTAGTTTGAATGTTTCTTCTTAACACTCTAAGTCACTTTGTCTTTGCTTGATTGCCATCGGTGTTGTCAGCTTGCACACAGAATTTATGTCAGAACAATCGCAACACATCATGCAAGCGCATGCTAGTGTAGCAACTGTTTGATTTCAGTTCCTGTACGGCTTCCGTCCTTGTCATCATTTTATATTGTGCTACAGGCCAATGTCGCTATTTTGTCAATGTGTTTCTTCTGTGTCCAGAAGGCGTAAATGTGCAGTTTGTGAGACGACATCAGTAAAGAAAATTAGAGCACTGTCACCCGTGGCCCTTGAGAACTATTGTCATAAAGAACATGTCACTTCTGACACGTAATTTCAACACACATTTACTGTGCCCTAGTCCAAACTCCATTTTATTTGGGGATTTTAAAAATGGGGTTTTATGACTGTAGCTTTACAACTATGTGACTGTAACTTTGTTGTGTTGGCTGGGGTTTGAAATAAATTATCTTGAGGCTTTTTAATGATTTGTGCAAGATAAATATGGCAAATATTGGAATGCAGCTGTGTGTATTTTAATCTCAAACAATCTGTCATGGTAGCCATTTTTTATCATCTTCCCAGTGGATTTATAGCATTCCTTTTGATCACTGACAATCACTTTTACAATCGTGCTACAGAACAAAGTAGACTTGAGTTTATTGAAGCCACCCTCTACACTGAGATTCACAGATTTTTTTGAAGCAAAAAAAAAAAAAAGCAGCTTCTTCAGTTTACTGCAATAACTGATCTGACTCAGCTCTACTTTTAGAATGACAGGAGAAAGTATAAGACAAAGATACAGTTTGGAAGAAGGCAGGACTACAGAAGAAGCAAGGCTTTGTGTGTTTCAAAGACATATCTTTGAATGAAATTGGCACACTAGAAGTGAGTACGGAGTGCAGCTGTCTAATTTATGTTGCCACAGAATTAAAATTTGTAATAATGCTATCTTCCAGTGCTGGAATGAGTGGTGGCTTACACTGTTGCCTTGTGTCATTTAAAAACCATAAAAGACCATCAGTAACCATACTCAATGGTCCTAGGGGGCCAAACTGTATTAAACTAAAACGGGTCATTGTCTTGTAATATTTATAGAAATACTTAAAAAAAAAAATTCGACAGTACAAATATAAAATATTTGTTTCGATGTCGATAGTGAAAGCAGCTTTCGGAAGCCTCTCATTTCACTGCCATTGAAGAGCGTATCTCCAAACTGTTCCCAGAAACTTGGAAAAGTCCAAAATACTGTATTAGGCCCTGACAGTGAAAGAATTTTGGATAGCCAAACAGTTTGGGGATTATTCTTTGCTGTTTGGGTTAAATTGGAGTTCACATTGGACCAGGTCTTTTTGTCCAATATCATTGTGACCTCACAAATATCCTCCTGAATGAAAGGGTAAAAATTCCCATAAATTCACTCCTAATCCTTGTTGAAAACCTTTCTGCAAAAGTTGAAGCTGTTGCAGCTGCAAAGTATAGAAAAACATCCTATAAAAAACTCTCAAAACTCTCTCAAATCAGTTGGATTAAGTGGCACTGTTGAGGGCACAGCAATTTTAGGACATTTATGGCAGTCTTTTTGAACGCACTCGTGAGCTCACTTGCATGTACCCGTAGGCAAACACCCCAAGGTTTCTTTCACTGGGTGTGGAGCTACTCACCTATTGCAACAAATACCTCATATATACATGAAGTACTTATGTATCACCCCACTTATATTTTCATTCTATAGAATTCTCATAGTCAGTCCTACCATATTCAATTTGTATAGCCTGTTCAGAATTGTTGTCTAACATGCTTATCCTCCTGTCCTTGTCCAGTCCTTTCTTGTCCTGCTCTTCCTTCACAGGGTGTTGCCCACAGCCTCATGCAACATCCATATTTAATGCTTCTTTGTTGTAGATATGGAATAATTTGCATTTCTGGTTCTGTTAACAGTTAGGGCTTCGCCTTTGTCTTTTTTCTTTCACCCCTCAAGAAATTACGTAATGTTCAACTGATCAACTCTGATCCTCTCTGCTGCTCTTCTCTCTCTACCCACACTACTGCAGCTAAACACACCCGGCTGTCAAACTCCTCAAGTTTGCAGACGACACCACAGTCATCAGCCTCATCTAAGATGGTGGTGAGCCTGCAGATCGACAGGAAGTGGAGGAGTTGGAGCTGTGGTGCAGCCAACACAACCTAGAGCTGAGTTCACTCCAGATTGTGGAGATTATCGTGGAGGATGCAGGAGGCATCTCTTCCGAAGGCATCTTTTGCCACAGCTGCCCATTACGCTGTTGCACTGTTCTGTGTCAACCATTGAGACCTTTAAGTTTCTAGGAATTATATTCCCTCAGGACCTTAACTGGGATATCAACATTAACTCCATCCTCAAAGAGGGTCAGCAGAGCTTGCTGCAGCTCCTGAGGAAGCACGGCATGCCACAGGTCACTACGTCTTCCAGCTCCTCCCTCAGATAGAATAGAATACAATAGAAACTAAAACAGGCAGATATTCTATTAGCTTCATTCCTCTTGCCTTTAACATCTTAAACACTTAACTTACAATTAGATTACAACAATTTTTGACAATTTTTGTCTTGAGATTTTTGTCATATCTCTTCCGGCAATTCATACATTACTCGTGCACTCACTGTAGCAGTCCCACCACTTTGCACTATCTGCATCTGTCATCTAGCAATGTAGCCACTCGTGCTTAAGTAACATCTGCACCACTTGCACAATCAACCGTTTAGTATCTTCACAATTTGCACAATTGACATTGTCTGTGATTTTCACACTACTAAGTACTTTAAATTCCATACATTTCCTGAAGTCTCTGCCCTTTCCACAATGGTCATTGCACTGGACTATTGTTCTATTCGTCACGTCAAACTGCTGTAATTGAGAAAGAGGACTCTCCATCTTTTAGCACAGCTGTAAAAAAAAAAACAAGCAAACAAACGGTAATCCTACCACCATATTACTGTCAACATGTTATTTCCGAGTGACTGTTTTGTTCAATGTCTTTACGTCTCAAAAGTATTCTCTGTCATTCGACTGCCAGATGTCGCACTAGACCAGCTCCAACTACTGGAGACAAATTCATTGTGTGTTTTTGAAATACTTGGCAAATAAAGATGATTTTTATTCTGATACTGAAAATTTTATTCGCCTGTATGCTTCTACTTCCACTGCTGTAGGTCTGTCGATGTTCATGCCTCTTCTGGAAGAAAGTATTCACTTGAAGTCATTTCCATTCTTTAAGTAAAAATCTACCACCATCTGTCCCTCCAAGTTGGTTTTCTGGATTCCAAATTTACCCATCACTTCTTTATAACCCCTGTTTCCTTCACCTACATGTCCATAACAATCTCCACCACTCACAACAGTCTCTCAGTCCGGGATGCTCAGAACTACAGTATTTCGTCTTTCTCCTTCCAGAATTTCTCTTTCATCACTTAGGCAAATCCTATCTGTGGCGAATAGCCACTGATTACATTAAACATCTATCCATGCATTTTCTTAGCTGCTTATCCTCACAAGGGTCCCGGGAGTCCTGGAGCCTATCCAGCCTATCCTATGCACGGAATACACGGAATCCATAATGAAAACTCTTGTCAAATACCATCCATCCATCCATCCATCCATCCATTTTTCTCAGCCGCTTATCTTCACAAGGGTCGTGGAAGTGCTGGAGTCTACCCAAGCAATCAACGGGCAGGAGGCGGGGTACACCCTAAACTGGTTACCAGTCAATCACAGGGCACATAGAGACAAACAGCCACAATAGCACTTAGGGGCAATTTAGAGTGTCCAATTATTGTTGCATGTTTTTGGGATGTGGGAGGAAACCGGAGAGACCCACGCAGGCACAGGGAAAACAAACCCCACACAGGGAGGGCTGAGATTGAGCCCAGGTCCTCAGAATTGTGAGGCCATCACTTTTCCAACTGTGCCACTGTGCCGACAGCAACGGTAACTCTCCCTTTAAAATAAACCCTACTCCATTTTTCTTCCCATCTACACAATGGTAAAAATATTGAATCCTGCCCCTGATCGTCTAGACCTTCCCTTCTGCTCTCTTGGATGAATAATATATTGAAAACCCTGGCTTTTCCCGTCATTGACAGAATATGGAGAGCCCACATACTTGGTTTTATTTGGTAGTGGAGTAATCCAAATGTAAATGCAAGTAATCAAGTCACATTATTTTAATCTTTCGGTACTTTATTGATATTACTGACTATAGATTTTAACAAATATCCAATTACTTTATCAGAATAAATCTTTAATGTAATCCTACCACCTGTGGGAACAACTCAATACATAAGACAGGTACACAACAGTAAATTGGGAAGGAAATAGATGGAAGCAATGAAAAAATAACCTGCAATACTCGGGCTCTGTTCTTCTGCAACAGCAGTGCTTCTATCCCAGCTGTGTTGCCTGAAACTCTGCCCACCAACATAAGATGTAAAGAGTGAGGAAACAGACAGAAAGAGAACCAGGAAAGTGACAGCATGGTGAATAATGTTATCTTTGCTCTCAACAAAAAGAGCCTGAATATTCAAAATTAATTCACAGAATGGACTTTTTGGTTATATCTGTTATTATCCATTCATGGCTTCTTTCATTACAAAAAATTATACTGTATAGTACATCCCATGAATGAACATTTTTGATGTCGTGAGGCAAACTGGGTCACCAGGTTGATGTCCCAACTGCTTTCCAAGCAAACAACAGTATAGGGGTGCATTTTGTGAGCTACTATAGCAAGCTGCGAAGACTGGCAAACCAACCATCAAGAGATGGCAGAGGAAGAAGGGGCGTATGTGAAGCGGCACCAAATTGCAAAAAATAAATTGACACAATCAATTTCAAATATGAAAAGTGGAAGAGTAAATATTCCATTCTAGGCACATTCAATGATTAAAAAAATATCTTTTTCAACTTTGGAGTACTTTGCAATGCTGACTTGAACTATGTTTTTTTTTTATGGAACAACAACAACATGAATGTCATGTACAATAAGCATCTCTTGTATTTCTCCCTGCATTCAACAATATGTTGCACAAGTGGTGAAACATTCAATTAGGCAATCTATACTTCTGGTGCTTGAGGGCAAATGTATATACGAAAATAAGTATTTGAATATCCTGCCAAGTTCTCTGAAGTTCTGAACCCGGGTCCTTAGAACTGTGAGGCCACCGCTTTCCAGGTGCTCCACCGTGCCGCCCTGTCAAATACCAGTATTTTTAATTACTTTTAGACAAAAATGACTACTACTCTACTAAGCATTTATGTTTTCTGTTATCCTGTATCCTGTCATGTCGCAATATATATTCCAATGTAAATTTTCTAATATCCCACAGCCCGATAAGTGTGTTATACTTATAATTTCAGTTGAATGTTATTGTTGTTTTTTTTGTGTAGGACTTAGTCACCTAAAGCTATGTTTAAATGTGAATGAACTTGACTTACACATACCACCATGATGATGTAAATGTAATGAATATGCTTCACATTTGAAGTTGTGAAATCAGGCTCAACACTGCACTGTATGAGTAAGTATTAAAGCAGGACGGACTGCATTCAGACATGTTTATTTCAAAGTCATTTTTGGGGTAATTGGACATTTTTTAGTTTATTTGTACCAGTATTTCCACAACATTTTCTTCACTATTTATCATTTATTGTTCTGAAAACTTAGCTCCTGTCATGACCAAGGCTAGACCACGGCCAAGAGGGGCGTGGCCTGGTCACCACTGCGAGCGGTTTCATGTCTGACAGCTGTCGCCGGTCACAGCTGTGTCACATGAGGCCCTGTGTATTTAAGTTGGAGTTTTCTCACTGGAATTCGCCAGTTTGTTGAGTATGCTTTCCTGCATCCAGAGTTACTCCGCCACTGTGCCATTACAGCCCAGTCACGCTTTTGGTTATGCTCTTCAGTTGACTCATAGCTATTGGACATTGTTTCTTATGTTTTGGATCCTGCCTTCTTGGACTGTGTTGTAGTGCACAACTTTCATTTTTAATAAAACCCACTGAACATCATGTCCTCGTCTAGGAGTCCTGCATTTGGGTCCGCCTGCACACCGTTGGTTTGTGACCATTCCCTTTTAAAAAACACAACATATAAAATATATACATTTGGCAGATATTGTCTAGCATATATTTGTATGTTTATGTATGGGTCCATGGCCTATTGTAAATGTATTTGACCTCAACATTTTTTAAATTATAATTTTATTACTTCAACAGCTCTGTTAATGTTCATGCAGCAACATATCTGCACACTTTTCAGCACTGCCTATTTGAAAAAAAAAGGACAAAAACTGAAAATATACTTTAACCAATCCTTTGATGATTAAAATCCTCCCATGCGCTATACAGAACATTATATGTGAGAAGAGCCAATAAGATATATTGGATGCATCATTCAATTTCAATAGATGCATTATGATATTGATTGATATGAAACTTCAGAAACTACACTACAGTCAGCCTTGAAAGAAAGGTACTACTTTTCTTGGGTAATATTTCTCACCTCTTTACTTCAATGATATTAAAAATATATATTTTTCATACAGCACCATTAAAAACATCTTCACAAAGTGCTTTGATGGAAAGAGAAAAATACATCAATGTTAAAACTTAAAATACCATGAATGCCAGTCTATAAAAGTACCTTTTAACTGATTTTAAAAAATACAACATATTTTGCATGCGTCTACTCCTCAGGCAAAGTATTCCAAAGCTGAGCCGCTCTCATAGAGAACATTAGATCACCTTTACCTTTGAGCTTCAACAATCAGTAGACCCTCACTTGAGGAATGTGAGTTTCCACATTTTCAAGTAACACGCTGAAACCCGTCAAATGTGGAACACTGAGCCACTGGAGACTGAGAGAGTCATCTGATGATGATATTGTCTATAGCATCTGCATGGAAATCTTCAGTAACCTAAAGCCAAAAGAAGCCTGCATGATAAAGTGCTTCTATAGGCCTATTCAGATCGCACTTCAGGAATCACCAGCGTCAGTCTTTGACCAAAAATCACATAAAATGGTAGGGCACATACAATCCTCCCAACACACACACATACACACACGCGCACACACACACGCACACCCACAAACTCCGACACCTTCTGCAGAGACCCAAAAAATTTGAATACCATGAAAAAGTTGATTTATTTTCATAATTCCATGAAAAAAAGTTAATCTATAGATTCAGGGCGCACAATTTATAGTAAATAATCATGCATTTTAATCAGGAATTTAAAAATTCAAATACTATGAAAAAAAAATCACAATTTACTTCTCAGTTTTTGCACTGATGGTGTAGTGGTACACACGCCTGACTTTGGTACAGGCAGCGTGGGATTGTTTCCCGCCCAATGATGGTATTGATACTTGATGGATATTATATTATTATAATGATAATAGTAGTAGTGGAGGCTAAACTCAGGACAGAAGTAAGTATCTGCGAGCAACAGTATGGTTTCATGCCTTGAAAAAGAGTACCACAGATGCATTATTTGCCCTGAGGATGCTCGTGGAAAAGTACAGAGAAGGTCAGAAGGAGTTACATTGTGTCTTTGTAGACTTAGAGAAAGTCTATGACAAAGTACCAAGAGAGGAACTGTGGTACTGCATCCGCAAGTCTGGTGTGGGGGAGAAATATGTTAGAATAGTACAGGACATGTAGGTATCACGACCCATCGAGACGGAGGGAGGACCCAAATGCAGGACTCAGGAGACGCAGAGGTAATTCGGGAAAAACATTTCTTGTTCCAAGGTCGGGGATCAGGCAGACAGTCAGGTGCAGCAGCGGTAGTCAGGATGTCGGGTGTAGAGAGCAGATCTGCAGGCAGGCAGGGGTCGGTACACGGGAGATCGATCAAAGATAACAGGAATGTCAAAAGCGTCAGGCTTACGGGGTCGGTCGGAGAACAGGCGGAGGTCGGTACACACGGGTTCACAATCAGAGATACGGGAGTGCAGGAATGGGGCATGAATTGCAATGATCTGGCGAAGGACCAGTCGTCCCCAGGGTCCTATATATACCGGGTTCAATCAGTCATGATGAGGCGCAGGTGTGCGCCTCCTGATTAGCTGGCCACTCCCAGCCCGGGCTGGAAGGCAGGGGCATGACCGTAGGGGGCAGCAGAACAGCGGTGAGGTGTGCCATTGTTGTGTCAGAAGAATTTAAGGTTGATGTAGGACTGCATCAGGGATCAGCGCTGAACCCCTTCCTGTTTGTGGTACTAATCGATAGGCTGACAGATGAGGTTAGACTGGAATCCCCTTGGACTATGATGTTCGCAGATAATAGTGTGATCTGCAGTGAAAGCAGGGAGCAGGCGGAGGAACAAACAAGAGTTAGCAGACTTAGATGGTTTGGACATTTTCAGAGACGAGAGAGTGAGTATATTCGTAGAAGGGTGCTGAGTAGGGATCGCAAAAAAACACTTACTTTCATAATCGGTTTTAACCGAACACCTGTAGCAAAAAAAAGATTAACCGGTTTTAAAATTGGTACCATTGGGTGTTTACATAATTCACCCGCGGGACGTCGAGTTGGGGTGCGGGGTTCCGCACGGACTGTTTTTGTTGTTGCTCTTCCGGTGTGACGAGTTCACAGAGTTCCCGCCGTTATGCGAGTAGTGTTTTGATGTTTGCCAATAAAACAAGTTTTGTTCCTGTGTCTGACGCCTCCGACTCCTTTTCTCCAGCGCTACACTATCGATGTTCTTTTGAGTTCAACTTTATTCGAACAGCAAAACTTGAAAAAAGTGGAAATGATATTGAAAAAATAGCGCAATGTGGAATACTGGAACCAGAAGAAATTATTGGAAATTTTAACCGATTTCGAAAGTCCCATTACGGTTTCAGTTTTAAACAATCGAAAACCGGTTATAACCGATTAATTGTAACCGTTTGCGATCCCTAGTAGTGAGGATGGAGCTGCCAGGCAAAAGAGGAAGACCAAAGCAAAGGTTGATGGATGTTGTGAGGGAGGACATGAGGACAGTGGGTGTTAGAGAAGAAGATACACAAGGTAGGCTTAAATGGAAAAAGATGACACGCTGTGGCGACCCCTAACGAGACAAGCTAAAAGGAAAAGAAGAAGATTGATACTGTGACTGACTGGCAACCAGTTCAGGGTATACCCTGCCTCCTGCCTGTTGATAGCTGGGTTGGTTCCAGCTTTCCCATGACCCCCTTCTGTAGAAAAATGAAAAAAATCAATCAAATGAAAATATTCATCAATACTTGGGAATTCCTTTTCTTTAATCACTGCTTTGATGTGCCGTGGTGTTGAAGTAATCGGGCTGTAACATTTCCTTGGAGTTATGGAAGACCAGATTTCCTTGATGTCTACTGTTAGTTCTTCTTTGTTTTTGGGTCTGGTGACCCTCATTTTCCTATTGGTAATACCTCTTTGATTTCCAGTGGGCTTCAGATCTAGTGAGTTAGCTGGCTAGTCAACTATTGTGATGGCATAGGCATCAAACCAGGTTTTGGTACTGGATGATGAAATCTGCATTTGTAAAAATCTGCATCTGCAGAAGAATTTATGAAGTCCGCTAACATTTTGGCAGACTGTTGCAGTGACCTTGGATTTAAGAAAGCAGAGTTTACCAACACCTGCACTGGACATTGCAACCCAAATCATTACTATCTGTGGATAGTTCACAAAGAACCTCAAGCAATTTGGGTTCTGTTCTTCACCCATCTTCCCCCAAACCCTTGCCTGAAAGGTACACTTTACCTTTCTCGGAAAATAGGACCTTGGCCAACAGTCCAGTCCTTCTTCTCCTTGGCCCAGTTGAGACACTTCTTACGTTGGCTCAAACTCAGATTTGACTTCACTCAAGGAACCTGACAGTTCTTGTAGCCCATCTCTAAGTTGTGTCTCTTATGTGGTGGTTTTTGAAGCAGTGACTCCCGCCTCATTCTACTCAGTCCAGATTTCTGCTAGATTCTTAAATCTTCTGTTTGATAATCTACTGAAGGCCACGGCCATCCTTTTTAGTTGTGCATCTTTTCCTGTCATATATATATATGATATATATTGTCATCCTTCTGCTGGACTTTCCAATGATCTGCTGGACACACGACTCTGTGAACAGCCAGCCTCCTGAGGTATGAGTTTTCTTGTCTTTTCCATCCAATGGAGGCTATCAATGATGGTCTCCTGGTCAGACATCAATTCTGCATTCTTCCCCATATCCATCCAAACATTTTCTGAGCCACTTATCCTCACAAGGCTCGCTGGAGTGACAGATCCAATCCCAGCTGTCATTGAGTAGGAAGGTTTTACACCCTGAACTGGTTGCGAGTCAGTCGCAGGGCAAAAGAGACAGACAACAGTGAGATGGGGAATTTAGAGACTCCAGTTTTTGCATTTGTTTGGGATGTGGGAGGAAACTAGAAAATGTATGGATGGATGATTATTTGCTGAAAACAATAAAGTTCATCAGTATGAATATTAAATATCTCGTCTTTGTCATGTATTCAATTAAATATAGGATCTTGCATGCAGCCAAAACCACCTCCCCACCCAATCTGCCTCCGCAGCAGCGACTGACGTCGCCCCCCCAACTATTATTTTTTAATAGCTCTATACACACTTACCTGTCATTTAGAACCCACAAAGCTCTCGTTCTTTGCACCTGTCGTGTCATCACCATACAAATTAGATATTATAATGAAAAGTACATATAACATTATTCAGTTCAATGTCTATACGAAAAAATAAATATGAGCATCATCCATGCGCAAAGTTGAGGAAGTTTTATTTGACATCCAAGTGGTCGGCATATTGGCTGCATCTTCTGTCCGTGAGGTCACACTGGGACATTCGGCATTGAAAACATGCTGTGCCACCTACTATGGGAAACGAACGCCCCTTCTCCTTTCAAAGAAGAGAACATCTCACAATCGATTGAAGTGACCGGGGCAATATTACTCTATTGTTTCGAACCATATTTAGATGATATGCATGGGGCCAAACCACCTCCGTGCCCGATCCACGTCCGCGCGGCAGTGATAAAAACAATGCCACCCGCGAGTGATGACAATGCCACCGCCAAATCGCCTCCCAGTCTGATCCAACATCCATGCGGCGATGATAAAAACGCCGCCCGCGAGCAACGACGACTCGCGGCCAAACCGCCTCCGCGTCCGATCCACCTCTGCAGCCCAGTGCCGCGATGAGCCACCCCAGCGGCGCAGCATCCACCGATCACGGCTTGGACCAGGGTGGCACATCGACACATATTAGCACCCCTGATTTACGGATTACTTCCCTCCCAACTATTATTTTTTTTTAGAAGCTGTATACACACCTACCTGTCATTTGGAACCCACGAAGCTCTCGTCCTTTGCACGAGTGTAATCCATTTTTCATGATGAAGCAGGTCTTTTGGAAAAGACTGAAGAGCGAATCTATCCTCCTGAGTGTTCAAGCAATATCCAGCAATACAACGAGCCGGCATTTTGGTTAACACGAAGGAACAACGAGCTACCTTCTAACATGTAAAACTAGTGTAAACAGACGAAACCGCTTGAGTGCACTGCCCGGTACGTCACTTCCTGCTTCTTCTTGAAAACAAATCCCTCGAGAGGATTTTCATGGCGGGAGTTGCAAAAAGCAATATACGTCAAAATCATGTTTTGGGGGAAAAACAGATGGGTCCATACTGGCTTCCATTTATTTATTTTTATTAATAACATACTAAAAATCATGCATTTCATGACAGTGACTTGACATGACTTCAAAGTGATTTGGTTAATTATGAACAGAGCCACTATCACCAGTTAGGTTACTCACAGTTGTGTTAGCACATTAGCTTATTTTTCTCACCTCCCCTTTTGAAAAGAATATGTAAGTATTTTTTGTGTTGTTTAAGTGGTGGAATGGTGGGTGACTGGTTAGCACATATGCCTTACAGTTGTGAGGACCTGGGTTCTAATCCCAGCACCACCTGTGTGGAGGTGGCACATTCTCTCCATACCTGT
Source organism: Syngnathoides biaculeatus (assembly GCF_019802595.1). Lineage (NCBI taxonomy): Eukaryota > Metazoa > Chordata > Actinopteri > Syngnathiformes > Syngnathidae > Syngnathoides > Syngnathoides biaculeatus. The sequence goes on from NC_084641.1 coordinate 36,140,642, forward strand.
GTGGGCTTACTCCGGCTAGTCCAGTTTTCTCCCACATTCCAGAAAGATGTGGTAGGTTGATTGAAGATGAAATTGCCTGTACTTGTGAACGTTACTGGGAATGGTTGTTTGGCTGGAGACCAGTTCAGGCTTTATTCCGCTTCTCGCCCGGAGATAGTTGGTATAGGCTCCAGCATGGCCGGGATCCCAGTCAGGATAAGCAATACAGAAAATGGATTGATGGAACAAAACTTGGAACAAGGGTGTGCAGACTTATCAAATTCACTCTAATTTCCCTATGAAGAGTAGCCTAGTAGTTTTTTAAAGTCCCAGATAATTTCCATCAATTCCATTACATTCCCCTTTTATTCTCAGTAATTTTGCAAATTATTGTGAATGTCCAATGAAACTTCCACACTTTTCAATTCCCAGAATTTTGCTAGCCTTGAGGCTAATTCTACTTCAGCACACAGGATGCGGTTTAGCTGTGATGGAAAACAAACACAGACAAATGGCAACAGCATGTGACTAATATGTTGTCCTTGCTCACTAGTTTGTAACACGTCAGAAAAAAAAAAAACGATCCCGTGCACTTATTGTATTCTTTTTCTAAGTTAGCTCCAGCAATGCTAAAGAACTTGAAAAATAAATATTTTCCACATAAAGTCACTGCATGTAATTACCATGCAATCATTACGTATAGGTGCTGCCTTGACATGTTGCCTGTATCAGCACGAGCTTTCCATCAAGTAAGCTTAAAAGCAATAGTTAGCTCTGATGGACCACCATTTTTTTTTAATTCTGCACTCTTCTTCGGTGTGGGGGCCAACAAATTAACAGGCTACTTTTGCTCAATCTAAAAAAAAAAGTAATAAAAAAATAGATTTATTTTCTCTAAGTATTTCAAGATGAGGGGGAAGTTATCATGTACAATATGTCAATATAATTTAACATTGACAAAAAACATCAACAAACAGCATGTCCTTTTTTTTATACCTTTGTAGAAAGTAAAATGAAATCCTACACTTGCACCAGCAAAGGACTTTTCCAGCAATATTTACATGGGCCAAGTTGGACTACCAATTGGATTCATTCCTATAATTTCTCCCTTATAAATGATTTAGTCCACCCCAAAATGGAAAGCAATGCATTAATAGCCATTTTTTCTATGTCCTTCATGCATATTGTCTAATATCTTAGCATCTGTGGCACTGTATTGGATCCTCCTTGATGCTTGAGCTGTATACGTACGTCGTTTTCATCCACCAGCCCCCCACCCCATGTGAGGTTGCATGCTCTGCTCCCACAAGGAGCTTCTGCAGCATCAATTGTTATGAAAACTGTGCTGGCGAGCTACAACCCCCCACAGCCATTGTTGTGTCATTAAGGACTAGATTTGAGCCTTTACGCAGTACGCAAGGGTAGAACAGCAGGGAGATAAGCAAATTAGTATTTGCACAAATATGAGCCTGGAAAGAAGGAAGCTGATTGGCAGGGAATAAGAAGGGGGGATCAAGAAAGCAAAGAATGAGATTTCCATTCTCAATACTTAAACACACATTAACACGTCCATATTTATGTTTTATTCTTTATTTTTCTATTCATTAGTCACAACTTCTTTTTATGGTCTGTACAGCATGGAAGGCGCACAGAACCAAAATATAGAATGCAACATGACTATTTACAAGTTGTACAGAATAAATAATTAAATCAAGTAAAGTAAAAAAGCTACAGAGTGTGTGCTTATATGGAATCCTGAATAATGTCCAAGTTTAGAATGTCAGTCACTGACTGTCTTTTGCTTGTAAGAGTCAGAAAAGGGAAACTCATTCTTTTGCAACATTCCAGTCCAGTTTGCAACATTGGTTCAAATTAGGCAAATTGTGACTGGATTTTTTTTTGGAGCAGATGAAGAACAAATTAAAATAAAACAAAATCAGAAGGATTCAGTTGATTGTCATGCACTATCTTGTGGCATCTGATTAGTGCAATGTTTTTTTTTTTTTTTTTAACAATAGTACTGTATAACAGATTGTATTTCCAAGTGCTCTATTTGTTTATTTAGACAACGAACCCCTACTCTATGTGACCTATCCACACATTTGTATAAAAATAAATTCTGTGATACGTCTTCAGTGTATAGGACAGGAGCGTTGACAAGGGAAGACATTATAACCATACTTCTTTATTTCTGATGTACACTTATGTTGCTGACCCGAAAAATCCACCACCAAAGATACACTCCCTGGCTCATGGCACAATGAGCATTCTGGTTCGAGCAATCCAGCTGGCTTATGCTGACAGAGGGTGTAATCAGGTCAGACCCGGAGTGAGGATAGACTGATTAAAAAGAAATTCTAGGTCAAATGGTGATTCAAATTCACTGTTTTCTAACATCTGCTTTATCCTGAATGGATGGTCTGGATGAGGGCAGAGTCTTTGCTGATCGATTCATCTGCGAGCCGTGGATACTGCATGGGTTAAGAAAATAGTCTATTTATGTTATATTTGGCCCAAAAAGTACACCTTCCACAGGCTACATCACGTGGCTGTAAATGAAAAATAAAATATCTGCGCAGTTACATTCTGTGCTACAGTTTGACTTAAAGTGACATGCCTGTGACAGATAATTTCACACTGTGGAAAATAGAAGAGGGCAAAGAAGGCAAGGCACTTGCTTCAAAACGTCACACTTGGTCTCCGATGGAGCTCAGTTATATGCCGGTTGGTGCTCTACAATCTCCAAGTAGTCTGGCTCAGTATGTAAATTGGCCTTGAGTTCAAAGTACTCATTCTTAGTTTGCTCAACCATGACCTTACGCGGCCGGGAGTACATAATTGTCTCCATTAACTTTAACTCCTCCTGGTTCCCTGGGACCTGTCTTTCTACAGCAGGCTGAAGATGGGCCATATTTTTTCGAAGGTACTCCGTTATTCCAAGCTGCTGCAGCTCTTTCTCTCGCTCTAGGATATTCCTATACAAGGAGTTGGGGTCTCCAAGCGTAACAAACTCAGCAGGGCATTCCGCTGCCATGTGTTTGAACTTGGAGCTCGGGTTTCCTGTAAGTGGGGAAGTGTTCTCTTTCTCCATGATACTCCGGCAGACAAGATTCTTGGAGCTGGATTGGTCCAGGCCATAATCCAGATCTGTATCGCGATCTTTGTGCTGAGAGCAGTAGGTGGGGTTGCGACATATCTGCACAACGGGACTGTGCGATCGCTCCTCATACAGTGTGGCAGAACCAGGTCTTTGTGTCAGAGTGTGATGTGTAGTTTTCTGTCCATACATGCTATAATGTAAGTGGATCGGGCTACTGCTGCTGTTTTCTCTTGGATGATCTCCTACTACTTTTCTTTTCGTTCTGCGGCGCCTCCTGTGCACCACAAACACAACCAGCCCGGCTGAGCAGAATATAATCATTAGGACTAAAACAAGAAGGCTTAGGATGAGCACAGAGAGCGGGACAGTATCTGTGATAGAGTTGAGCAAGCCGGTGCCACTGCCTTCAGGGCCCAGCGTGGCAGTCACGCTTTCCTCTCCATCTGGAACCAAAGAGTGGGTGCCCAAACCGGGGCACAGCACTTCATGACGAAGGTTTCTAAGATCAGCGTGCATCACTTTCTTTGGGGTGTGACACAAAATGGAGCCCACTACTGTGTCTTTTCTCAGTTTTTCCACCCACTGTTTCAAGCTAAACAAGTCACAGCTGCAGTCCCAAGGGTTGTCCTCTAAATAAATCAGTTCTAATGAGTCGAGTTGATCAAGCACGTTGCTCACTGGCAGGTGCATAAACAGATTTTTCCTCAGATTTAATTTAGTGAGGGGTGCGTTGCGAAATATCTGTGCAGGAAGCGAGCTGAGCAGGTTGTTGTTTAATGACAACAGATTAAGGTTGGGCAGGGGATTAAATGTGCCTGGAGCGATGTCCTTGATAAGGTTATATTCCAGATACAGGTATTCGAGATTGTGGAGACCCACAAACATTGTCGAGTGCAGTTTTTCAATGCGGTTGCCATTCAAATGCAATTTCCTTAAACTGCTTAAACTAAGGAAAGTCTCATTGTCAATATAATCAATTCTATTGTTTGCCAAGTTGAGCAGTTCCAAGCCATCATGTGTAACAAAATCATACCTGTAGAGTTTCTGAATCATATTTCCTGTCATTACCAATTTAGTCGGGCTTTGAGGAGGCACTCCGATATCTGAAACCTTTTCAATTCCTCTGTCTTGACAATGCATCAAAAACCCTGCCACTGGGTAATTGTGACATGAACAATGGTCTACACAAGGACTACCTGGAATGTGAGACGGTGTTGGTAGCTTGGCGTCATCTTTGGCATCAGTCAGTTTGGGAATCTGTGCCCCTCTGGATGATGGTGTGACAACCATATCCAGTGACTTAGAGGGCTCCTCTAAATTGATATCTATGTGGGATGGACAGAGAGTTTCTCGCTTGACTTTAGCTAAGATGGTCCCCTTGAAGTTGTCTGGTGTGCTGCAAACCACTTCCCCAATAGCAGATTGGCCCCTCATATTTTCCATCCAGATTTTTAGATGCAAAATATCACAGTCACACACCCAGTCATTGTCCTCCAAGAGTAGTTCCATAATCCGTCCAATATGTTCTAAAAATCCAACATAAGGCAGTGTCTGGAGTTTATTGCCACGCAGGTCCAGGTGGGTGAGAGGCACAAAACGAAAAATGTTGTTTGGTAAAAACTCAATGGAATTATCATTGAGGATTAGGACCTTGAGGCGGATCAGTTTGTTGAAGGCCCCTGGTTCGATGACCCGAATGAAATTTGTGTCCGCTTGGAGAAACTCCAGATTCCCCAGGCCTTGAAAAGTGTCCTCTTTGAGTGTGATGAGGAAATTTCTATTGATGTGGAGTTTTTTCAGTGAACCAAGAGTACTAAAGACCCCTGGTTCTAACTCTTGTATACTATTACCGCCGACGTGTAGAGAAAGGGCATTCTTGAGCGCAATCATTTCTTCTGTACGAAGCTCAACCAAGTCATTTTTGTAAAGATTCAAATGGAAAGGGACATTTGACAGAACTTTTATTTGGGAGATTGTACTGATGTTTCTCTGCTCGCAGTTAATATAGAAGATACCCTCCTTTACCTCGCAAGAGCACAAGGAGTCACAAGACTCGCTAATGAAGGTTGACGGCTGTAAGGGATGGGAATCTTGGGAATGGACCACCCTTAAAAGCGAGATGATGAAAATGACGCAGGAAAACATGATGGTCTGCGACACCTGTGAAAACAAAAAGTGGATGGGGAGCGTAAAGGGGAACAAAACTGTTAGTTTTCATGTTTTAAAATCTTACAACAAAACTTAATTTCAAGGTTTCATTATACTGTACAGCGTAGATAAAATGTCTACAAAGGTTTACGACAGGAAAATGTCGCAGCTAATGGTAACACAAATAACAGACTGTTACAGATGGTAAATACCAGTTTCAAAGGCTGAAAGACAACACAGTGATGCCATCTCTCTTATGACTCACAGTTGGATAATGGTGCGCTTGAAAACATGCCTCTTCTTTGACTCAGTGTTTGGCCCTGCCTATGCTATGCATCTATATGACTCATATAGAGCTACTCTGTCCAAATGTCATCTCATCTCTAACTCAAGAACACATAAGAACTTTTCAACCAGTTATCTCTCAACCGTACAGAATACATATCAACACAAATGATGGCATTAGCATTAGTCATACTTCAACATAATGTATCCATTAATTTAATTAAAATGACAACAGACCACAGATCAAAAGCTGAATACTTTTCATTAACTGTGTGACATGTTGAATCATGTGTACTGTAAATAATGATGGGAATGCCTTCTTTCCAGACTCAACATCTGGAATGCCTCATGGAACAACACTAAGAAACTGTATTATTCGTCAATCAAAGCCTACAATCCTTTCATAAATAATATTGGGTTTTACATGAGGAGGATGTTTGGTGACGATCGCAGATCAGCAAGGCTGAACACGATGATAACGAATCACTGATCCGATCACAAGATGGAGCAATGTGTTGATGTAAATGACCTGTTCATTTACTGTATACACTTGTGTACTTATTTGCTCAAAATAATTCAATAAATTCAAAGTATCTTTGTTCATCTATTTATGCCAGTGAGACATAGTGACAAGCAGAACAAATTAACAGTCTTCTGTTAGATGGCAGCAAGTACATTCAGCAATTCTATGTGACATTTTTGTTTGTTGTTGTGCAATGAGATCTTTCAATTCTAAAGTATGTGCCTTGGGTCCAAAAAGGTTACGTGTCGTCTTAGCTCTCCTATTGCAGATTCCTAACCATATATTTACAGTACTATGTCAGAAGACAAAGAATAAAATACTATATAAATACTATTATGTAAAAATAAACTGGCTTTTAGATTCAGATATACTGTGCACCATGGTGACGCAGATTAAATGCCTGTTTTGGAGCCTGTCAATAATGGTGAATAGTGACATTAAAACCGATCGGAAAAAATTGTCAGTTATCGGCCGATTCCGATCAGGCCGATAAAATAGGAGTAAAATATAATTGATATTGTTCTTTCCTACTTCCTTACTAATTACAGTTCTGAGGACTGGGTTTCAAATCATTGCCCAACCTGTGTGGAGTTTGCATGTTTTCCCTGTCCCTGAGTGAGTTTTGTCAGGGTACTCAGGTTTCCTCCCACATCCCAAAAACATGCAATAATTGGAGATTCTAAATTGCCTATAGGCATGATTGTTACTGTTGAATGATTGTTTGTTTCTATGTGCTCTGTGATTGGCTGGCAAAAAGTTCAGGGTGTACCCCACCTCTTGCTCGAAGATAGCTGGGATAGGCTCCAACACTCCCGCGACCCTTGTGAGGATAAGTGGCTCAGATAATGGATGGATGATATCATTTCATTCAGCGAATGTTGCTTTGCTTAATGCTACTACTTAATGTGAAACGCAATAGGTCAGCTAACTTTTGCATTAATTTTACCCTAATCACAAACTTTTAAACAACTATCTGTACTACAATAACACACACATACACACACAAACAGAGCAGACAACAAGACTCACAGTCATAAATTATTTTTGCTCTGTAGGAACTACTATTAGTTGGAGACCTTCTCTGTCCTTTTTGCTTGCTCTTTTTTACATGCCACGTCACTTCCAGTGGACCTCAGTGTGTCTTTGCATGTTGGAGCACATCTCTCAGTTCAGACTCTGTTAAAAAAAAAAAAAAAAAAAAAAAAAAACATCTAAACCCATCAGTTAAAAATGTACGATATACAATAGTTGTGGCCGCAAAGGATACACTGCAAATCTCCACCCTTTCCAGCATTTAAGATGTTCTAAGAATAGTTCTGCTTTCTCTCTCATTGTTTAACACAATGTCTTACAATGTGAACATCCTTGCCACAATTGACGTAATTCCAAGGTCACTTTCCAGACACAACACAGACACTGAAGCTTTGCAAAAGTGTGAAGCACAGTTATTACAGAGGACATTTTCAGATTAATATGAATGAAACACCAAAGCCAGGAATCATACATGACTCCTCTTAACAAAAACAGACAACTAAATAAATAACATTGTTAGTTAAATATTTTTCAAGACAGATCTAAACATATTCATGAGATTACATCTTTCGTACTTCAGACAGTCTAAAAATCAGTTTCCACTTAAAGGACAATCGATGAACACAGTACTGAAAAACTGACCCCGTATATTATTGACAAATCTCAACACAAGAGTTTGTACTAAGCTTCCTCGTCTCCTTACTTTTGTAATGGGAGTACATCTTACTTATTTCTTAGTAACACAAATTTGAATCCTTAATTAGGTAACTGCAATATTAATTATAGACCCTGGTCTACTTTGTAGCTTTGAGGTGCCTTTTTTTGTGGCACATGGAATGGCTAAGGCCAAGATAAAGTAACAAAGGATGTAAGAATGCAAAAATTAAATTAAAACAGGAGAAGAGCAGAACTAATCTGACCCATCTCTGACACGTTGTGTATCAACACACCAGCAAACATTTTGGGAATGGAGATTTGCCACTGATTTGTTTACGCTCGCAGCAGTGTCACATGCTAACGAAACAAATGGATATTTTACAAGTTTTCCACTTTCCAGTCCAAGAATCTTATATTTGCATCACTGTTGAAAACCCTGTTACTGTGTTTGCTTTAATGTCAAGTTTAGGAATATAATTTTATATTTAATCCAAAAACCTAAATTGAAAAAAGTTCAAAGATGGATTCCAATTCTCAGATTCACCTTTGCAAGTTTTGCCATTACTAAAACGCCATTTGCTTTGATCTGAAACTGGTTAGGGATGTTGTGTTTTGAGTGCATGTTTTTAAAACCAAAATTATGTTAATCTAAATCCTGAAAAGAGTGACCTGTAAAAAGAATAGGATGTGAATGAGGTTAAAGGTTGATATTGGGTATTTAGTCTAGGCATTATTAAAACCCCTGTCCTCAAAACTGTGCTAACCAAGCGTCCACCATGCTGCCAACAATATACACAGTATATCAAATTTGATTCCAACATATAGGCTGCGTGTTTCAAAATCAGTTTCATAAAGGAGCGAAGACGGAAAATAGTTGGTTCAAACAAAAAACACAACAGTCAAACATCAAAGCAGTAAGGCAATTTCTTTTTAATATTGGATCAGTATTTTTGTCTGTGGTCCTTATACCCAAGATCTTCACTTTCACACAAAATTTAAAAAAACAATTACAATCCAGGCAGCACGGTGGAGCAGCTGTAACACGATGGCCTCACAGTTCTGAGGACCGTGGTTCAAATCCCAGCCCTGCCTGTGTGGAGTTTTCTCCGGGCACTCCGGTTTCTTCCCACATCCCAAAAACATGCATTAATTAGAGACTCTGAATTGCCCCTAGGTGTGATTGTGAGTGCAACTCTTGTCTGTCTCCATGTGGCCTGACAACCACTTCAGGTTGTACCCTGCCTCCTGCCCGATGACAGCTGGGATTGGCTGCAGCACACCCGCGACCCTCTTGAGGATAAGCATCTCATAAAATGGATGGACGGATTATAATCCAGTGTTATTTGATGGTGAATAATATCGCAGCAGGAATCAAATATACAGGGACATTACACTCAAACTGTCACACATTTTGGTCTGCATTTCAAACAGTTTGTCAAAATTCTTTGTCCTCCCAAGATGATCAAAGTTGTATGTGACACCATGTCACAGCCGCGTGAGAGAAAACATCTTTCAGTCCTAGTGTTCCAACTCCTCATTCAATATTCAAATATGCATCACTTTGCTGTTCAGACGATTCAATTTTTGGCTCTGCCAAAGCCCAGAGAGAGCTCCCCTCATGCGTCTTTGCAAAGACACTTTATTCTTAACCGTCCTCACCATCACAGTGTATTTTACTTATCAGCAATAATATTTTGACCCCTATTTGCTTGTTCAAGCATTCTGAGAACACAATGTGTCGTTAAAACCTTGTCGGAAGACCACAGTTTACCAACTTTTGTGCAAAGCTCACATTAACTAACCTCTGCAACACACAACTGCTCATTGTTACATTACAAAGGGAGCATCGCAAATCATGTGATCTCTACTGACGGCATAAAACCCTTGTTTTCTATTTTTTTTTGTATGCCTTGTGCACAGAATGCCCCATGTGTTGCTGTTATTTTTATCCTCAGATTGTCACACTTTGCAGGGAAATCAACTCGTTACAGAAATGTGAATTCAGACAGTGCAGAGTTGTGAGCATTCAGAATACTCCAATTACAATTGTCATCATGCAGTTTGCACACAGCAAATATTACGGTCATCATATAAAATACAGCACACTGTGAAAACCATTTCAATTTCCCAAGTGTAAATCGCCTGTGAGCCAGAATCTTTGGATTCCATATGAAATCATCAATTATTTTGAGAACAAAGTACAGCCACGATTTTGGAAGTTGTTTGATTTTCAGTTCATCTCCAAAATCTGCACAGTCATTTCTTCACATTTTATTCATGAGCTTCGCCTTCATTAACAAGCTACTGTACCTGCATTCAGGTGATTTATTGATCTTGACAGCAGCTACATTGAGGGAGTATACTTTATTTGCAAAAATTCTCAAATAGAACGGAATCCTATATATAGCAATGCAGAATTTTAAGAACTTCAATGAAGGAATGATGCCATCCTAGGAAATTTTCTCACTTAATTACCATTTGCATATACAGTTGTCTTCTGATAGATTAGCTTCTTACTGCAAACACGCATGAAAACATTAATAATACTTCAAAATAGTGTGAAGTTCCGCCCCTCGATGCAATATTCTGCAGGAGGGTCCTCCATCCCTTCAGGCTTCATGTGTTCTTCTCTACTTGAATTGCTCAATTGAACACCGCAACCACAGTCAGTGAGAAAGGCCACACGGTACTAGCAATGATCATCTTATGATTCCCTCCATAAATACAAAAGATGTTGCTGCTGCATGAGATTCAAACTCTCTGTTGAGCAGAGCAACACCTGCATACAGGAATGGATACGTAAACTATGCAGATGTATGTATTTGAGGATTAGAACAGAATTTGACAATGAAAAAGATGTAAGTTACTATACAATCTTCTATAAAATCTTCCAGTCTTTTGTTTTAGGTTGAAGCATCTTCTGAAGTTCTTCCACACCAAACTACTCCAACATGGCTTGATTGACTTGCTACAACCACTGGGTGGCAGTCATGATGGAATAGAAAATGACCTCTCATAATGAAATGTAGTGGTAAAAATACTAAAAACATTCAAATTAAATTGATAATTTGGGGGTTTAGCCCCGGAGATTGACGGGTTAGCACATCTGCCTCACAGTTCTGAGAACCGGGATTCAAATCCCGGCCTCCCACTGTAAAGAGTTTGCATGTTCTCACCGTGCTGTGTGGGTTTTCTCCGGGTACTCCGATTTCCTCTCACATCCCAAAACATATCTGATTGATTGAATAAAGACCAAATTGTACATAGGAGTTATATATGCGCTGTGACTAGTTGGCGATAAGTTCAGGGTGTACCCTTTTCACCCAAAAATAGCTGGGATGGGCTCCAGGACCCCTTTGACTCGAGTGAGGAGAAATATTACAGAAAATGCATGGATTTAACCCCATTTTTGATCAATAATTGATTACGTGTAGAACATTTGTTAATACTTTTGCTGTCCAATGACCACCATGTGTACCAGATGGAGCCATATAAACTATTTTACAGCAAACTATTTTAACTAAACACACCACAAATAATCATTTAATGTCAAGTTTAGGAATATAATTTTATATTTAATCCAAAAACCTAAATTGAAAAAAGTTCAAAGATGGATTCCAATTCTCAGGTTCACCTTTGCAAGTTTTGCCATTACTAAAACGCCATTTGCTTTGATCTGAAACTGGTTAGGGATGTTGTGTTTGATGTATTTGGTCTAGTGCTACCAGAGATTTGGCACACAGTAGAAAATAAATATGACTTTGGCGCCCTCAATGTCAGCCCTCCATATTGGAAATACAATTTTTTCAGTCCGCCGTTAGTCATGAGCCCTTAGATTCTACAAACCCCCATCCTACTTGCGTTTTGTGACATGATAGTCACTTTTTGTTGTATCAAGTAGAGTAGATGATTTATTTCCTTGCAAACTCCATTCTCACCAAAAATAGATTATTAATTTCATAATTCATTGATTCATGGATGTTTCACAAACCAACTTAGAAGTTTAATCACAAATAAAAACAAATACTGTAGTTTTTGGGGGAAAAACACACATTCAGTCTGTAAATGTGAATAACTAAAAATATACAATTACAATAATGCAGTGAATGAAATTATAATCACACCCAAAAGTGCTTACATTTGGTCGTGGTGATGGTGTCAGTGGAAATAGTTTGAGCCATTGTGGTGAATAAAGCAGCAGCAGCATTAATGTAGATTAGTAAGAGGGCCGTTTATGCTTAGCCCCCTAAAGCAATGGTGGAATTAACTATATGATGAGACTCATATACAGCAGACTGTTCCAGACCAATTTAACAAGAATATCGTTTAAAAATGTCTGCAACCCATGTTAAGGCATGTCACGAGAACAAAGCCATGTCAAATCCATCCATCCATCCATTTTCTTTGCCGCTTATCCTCACAAGAGTCGCGGGGCATGCCGGAGCCTATCCCACCTGTCAACGGGCAGGAGGCTGGATACACCCTGAACTGGTTGCCAGCCAGTCGCAGTCACAATCACACCTAAGGGAATTTAGAGTCTCAAATTAATGTTGCAGATTTTTTAGGATGTGGGAGGAAACCAGAGTGCCCGGAGGAAACCCATGCAGACAATGGGAGAACATACAAACTCCACACAAGTGGGTCCAGGATCAAACCCGGGACCTCAGAACTGTGAGGCCAACGCTTTCCACCTGATCCACCGTGCCATCCAAGGTCAAATAAATGAAAAGAAAACTCCCAATGCTCTTCTTTCATGCTTTTGAATGGCCTAACAATTAAGAACTTCACAATAATGCAAGAGCACATGTATTAGCTTTCAACAGCATCTCAAGTGTGTGGATATCCAAAGGAGGGACTCCGAGGAGGGAGTGTGAACAAATTATTAATAATTGTTATTTTGGTTAAAAAATGCATACTCTTCTGCAGAAAGCTCATCATTCCTCTGTATACTCCCCACGGAATTGCATATACTGTATTTACAGTGCGCAGCAAGAGGCCCTTCAACCTCACTGCACACCACACATATAGTTGTGTTGCTTTGAAATAACCTCTTTCTTAAGTGTAGGGAAAAATAAGTTTAATATTAATGTAAAGGTTGTTTCGTGAATGCAGACATCCCATTCAGTGCCCAAGGCACTGAGCAGCTTCTTGATTTGTCTTTTTCATTCTATCTTTGCTATATCTCTCTCTCTCAATGTTTGCCAGGTACACAGACACGCATTGCTACAAAACATGACCTGCCCCAGGAGTTGTCATTCTGGGGTATCCTGATCAGATCTTAGTAAAAATAAATAAATAAATAAAATTGACTGGATCTAAAGACTCCGATTTTACCACTTATATGAACATTCCATTCCATGCTCCCCTTCTATCAAGCAGCTAATTCAGCATGCAGAGTCCACGTGACAGATTGCTAAAGCGCTAACATATAAAGGAGTTAGAGTAAATGTTGCTTGCTTAAAGTCCACTATTAAACTAAAAAGATTTGACAAAAGAATTCTATCTACTGAATGTTCAAATGCATCAGACACTGTTTTTGTCGATTTTGTTCATCAAATTCACTGGCTCAAAAACTATCAGACAATGAATGAAAAACACCATTGACAAGCTAATGAAAATTAGCACTTAACTTCCTGCACTTACAGCTCTCAAAATAATAAATATAGGTACACAAATGGTATACAACCACATACAAACAGTGAACACAGTATAGTACATATTCAAACTCTGTGAAAATCGAGATCGTATATTAACAATTTTTGTCCATTTCATGTCCATTTTTCTCATTCCTACTGCTTCTCAGTTTGAGCAATCTGAATTCATAAACCCTTTTCCAATACCACAAAATAAGGAAAGTATATTGATTATAGCTGACATCAGATCTGACTGATTTCGGCATTGGTCAAAACTCAAAGCTGGAATAGTGATATTGGGTAACAGGTGAAAAAGTTGGATCCGGACATCCCCAGTATCATCCCTCAACCAAGTCGATTGGAGGTCAAACGCCGATTGTCACGTGCGGCCAAGACATCAACTGCTTTTTTTCGCAGGCGCCAAAGAGAAGGGAGTCAAAGACTTGTTGCATGTAGCTAGGCGCTCTTTCATTTCAGTCACACACACACACACACACACACACACACAACACACACACACACACACACACACACACATAGTCCTCCTCTGCTCTATTGCCTGCCTGTGCAGAAATGTGAGTGCATTTTTATGCCTTTTTTATGCACACATGCACACTCTCATCGTTGCATGCCACAGCACCGTGCAGTGATCCCGAGAGCCAATTACTGAGGGAGTGAGGGTCCCTTTTTCATCCATAGTAATGGAAGTGATGTGGCTCACCCTACATGGGTCAACATCACTACTATGCCCTCGAACATGCAAGAGCAAGAGAGATTCACTCCAACGCAATCCTGACTTAATGGTACTTCTGACAAGCGAGGTACATAGTTTTCCCTTTGCCTTGCAGCACTTTTTCGTGAAGCCAATTCATCTTTCTTACTATGGCAACCACTGCGACGCTATTTGATATTCCAATGTAAACTTTAAGGGATGTATGTCTTATGTGGTTAATTGTTCATGATGTTCATGCTATGAAACCTTAAAAAATAGAACAACGCTAAAATAACCGCAATGATCCGGCACGTTGAAGTGCTGCGGAGTTTCCTCCATCATTAGGTTTATTCAAGAACCTAATGAGAAATTCTACAACTACAATGGCAGAAGTCTCCAAAGGATCACCAGCACCAAATTCTAGATTTATAGAGAGCCACTCATGGCGTATGTCTGAAAATTGAAAAATCAAGTAATGAGAAATTGATGCTTCGTCTCTGGAATGCCTGCCGATCCATTGGGTGTGAAATCAAACAACCAAGTTATATTTTGTTTGTTTTTTTAGCTGCCCATTTCAGAAAACATTTTTTTTTATCAGCGTTGCATCACGAGTTGGAAAATCTACATAATACTACCCCCACGGCAGGTTTCTCCACTCATGACTTGGCAGCCAAGACCTCCCATTTGCTTTACTTCTTTCCAGAATATTTGAAAACACATCGTGTCAAAGCCAAACGCTAATCACGGTAGCATTTGACACGTTAGCATTAATTTACAGCAATATCAGTCTTGGCTTCAAACAACCAACATGCTGAATTTTACAAATGGTAGTTACTGTAGTTAGAGGATTTTTTTTATTATTATTAATGCTTCTACTACCAATAGGAACTTTTGATTTTTTTTCTTCAAACTTGGGGCTTCAGCAAGCAGCTTGTCAAATAACTACTGTACATTCAAATTAGTAAACCTTGTAATTTGGAAAGGGGGCCGGGTGAAGAGGGACTCTTTTGTACAAGACAAAACAACAACACTGTAAGAAGCGGTTGAACTGTCAATTCTTGATGTTTGATGAAAGCTTGATAAAATGGTAGAAGGACACCTGTGAGACATTAAAATTTATGAGTGCAAGGGTTTTCTTTAAAATCCATGCATCAAGAGTCATACAATTTCAGAAATACCTATGATTTTTTTTTTTTTTTTTTTTCGAGCCACATATCTGCTTCAGAGTTGCAAAGTTGAAGCGTGTCTTCTGACAAAAGGCAGGCCACACAGTGGACACATCGCCAGATTTGTGATTCATATAATTCTGGACACTCACACAACAGCAAACTATCCAGCCATCCATTTTCTATACTGCTTCTCCTTATTTGGTCCGCGGATGAGCTGGATTCTGTCCCAGATGGATTTCCCAGCCAGTCGCAGGCCACGTAGACAAACACCTATTCACACTCAATTTCACACCTCTACAATTTAGCTCTTCAATAACCTGAACATGCAGGTTAATGGAAAGTGGGAGGAAGCTCCAGTACTCAGCAAAAATCCATGCAAGCACAGAGAGAATACTGTATGCAAACGCCACAAAGAGGGGCTGAGATACGAACCCATAATTTTTGAAGTGAGAGGCAGCTGTCAGGTGTCCTAACCAGGAACTATCCTGGGCCAATTAACTGATTCTGAAAATCATAATCAAGTCATGTTCAGGACAGCGTAGCACCCATAAACTGCATCTACACTACAAAGAAGAGAGTAGCATTATGAAATCGGTGTCAAATGGGTTCAATAAAGTCTGGTATTTTGGAGGTGGAATTAATTTTGACATGGCCTAAAGACTCATCTGCTTTCAGATTGATCTACATAGGTGAGAGTACCTGAGAAGCCTCAGGTTAAAGCAAATACTAACACGCCTATAATACAAAGTGAACAGAGAAAAAGCGAGAAATGAATTTGTGTATGTTACTGTGAGACTAAAGGCAGTGAAAGGGCACAATATTTAATTTCAATTATTGTACATCCAGGTGGGTTCAAGGTTAGCTGTCAAGTTCATGCTTTTTTTTTTCAACAAATAGAAATGGAAAAACCGTGTCTATTTTTATTATAAAATGGTCTCAATTCGATGTTGTAGCAGGTGTAACGTTTGATGCGAGTCCATCCCGTAGTAGCTGCTATGGATACACAGTAAATTAGATTTACAAACGTTCATTTCGCTGACCATAAATACTGAATGTAATGTGTGGTGGGTGGGGTGTCATGACAATAAACGCTTACCAACACAAAAAAAGTGGTTTTGGAAGAAGCTATTCCAACTGACACCGCGCTGAGTCCATCAGTGGGCAGAAGCGAATCTGCCCGCGGCTGCAGGTGAACTTCTTCGGGTCTCCCGGTGGTCTTGGCAGGTCAGGTCTCCGCTTGTCCGGTTACTGACAGGTTATCAAACACGCGTGAAACAATGTTCTCTTACGATGAACGACACTTTTCCTCCGTCACCTTTCCCCAAATAAATGTGTCGAAAGTTCCCCCGCGTCAATGTAATACAAAAATGAGTACAGTGTCGGGAAACAAAACTGGTGTTAATTTGCTTTTTCTTTTTTTCCCCCTCTTCACAAGCGCACACCATAATAACCAAAAGGTGTGCCCCGTAACGTTGAGCTCTCCCGGCGCAGTTCGTTGTAAAGCGTTAACAACTCTGCGACGCCTTCTTGGCGCTGCTTCTTCATTTGCATGCAGTTGAGGAAGGCAACAAACCACACGCGTCCAAGTGAAAGGAAACGAAACTTCCGGTAAAGCTTAAAAAAATAAGAGCAATTTACAGCATAACTGGTGTGCAGAAACAGTAAGGGTAACGGCTCTCGTCGACCACGTGTGATTATTAATGAACACGTTTGGATAGTAGATATGAATAGAAGGAAGTTATGTACAATTCATACAAAAACATCCAAACTTCGGGTGATTAAAACGATCAACTTCCGGTATTTACCAATTTAAAAGTGAGGTCTAATCATAACATGGGGGTGTCAGACCCAACTCCCTCCTCTTGGAGTATCTTACATTACAGAGGGGGGAATGAATTCAAGTGCTTTAAATAGCTCAGCTGCTAAGGGTTGCTGTTACATAATAGACAGGTAGCAAGAATAAACATATTCTATGATCCAGTGGAGGGTGGCAAAAGCAATGAGAGGGAGATAAACTAAAAGTGTAGAATGCAAAAAAGGTTAGTCAAGAGTGTGCTCGTTTGTTCAGCTCAGAAGTCATCCTGTCAGTCTGAGACAACCTTTGACCCCTCCATTGTTGCATGCAGCCCCTTTTTCCAGATCATGACCGTTACAAAGCCTGAAGGGCAACTGATTCATCCCCCCATCTAAATTCTCTGCAGCCTTTACAGGCTGATCGCTTTCAGATGGGCGCTGATATGGCTTTACACAGCTTGGAGCCACACTTGGTTTGTCACCAGATTTAGGGTGAATTACGTTCCCATCTGGAGCATCAGCAAGTTTTTTTTGTTTTTTTTTGCAGAGCTTCACTTGTGACCCAATCTGAGCAGAGAATCAGCATGTTAATATTTCCAAATTAAAATTGAAAAGTGGTTTTGCTTCTTCAGTCCTTGTTCCAATTGTTGCCACTGAATAAAGAATTGGTCTTTAAAATGACTTTGGAGAGCTGCTCTTTAAATAACTTGCAGACACGACCCTTTTAGAATAAATATACTGTATTCGATCCTCTTAGTGGCGCCTGGTTCAAGAGAGTTTTACAGCGTCATCATTTCGTATGGTAATGAAAGCAGTAAAGCTGTGTGTTGGTCTAGAATTTCATGAGGTCAGCTGGCTTGAGTGATGTTTTGAACATACTTGATGATGATTGATTTTATTGATGCAAGTTAATTCTTCTATGGTGTGGCTTTTTCACAGAGATGTTATCTTATAATAGGTAACAAAAAGCATATGTCTTTTTATTGTAGAATTTACCAGTTGATATATGATATGATTCTCACCTATGGTCATGAGCTGTAGGTCAAGAGCAAGATTTCAGATACAAGTGGCCAAAATGAGTTTCCTCTAGAGGGTGTCGGGGCTTTCCCTTAGAGATAGGGTGAGAAGCTTGGTCATCCGGGAGGGGCTCAGTGTCGAGCAGCTGCCTCTCCAGATTCTGAGGAGCCAAATGCGATGACTGGAGTGTCTGATTCGTATGCCTCCCAGATGCCTCCCCGGTGAGGTGTTCCGGGCACGTACCACCAGAAAGAGACTGCGGGGACGACCCAGGACATGCTGGAGAGACTGTCTCTCAGCTGCCCTGGGAATGGCTCGAGATCCCCCAGGAAGAGGTGGATAAAGTGGCTGGGGAGACCAAATTCTTGGTGTTCCTGCTAAAGTTACTTCCCCTGCAACCTGACCTTGAATAAACAGTAGAAAACGGATGGATGAATGAATAAGCTGCTCCCTGATCCCAGAAAGTGGATGAATGTATGTTATTTGCAGTTTAGAGAAGAAGAAAGAAAGAATAAATTTAGGCTAATAAGGCCAACTCATTAACTAAGGCTGAAGCTGACCACATGCTGTGGCACAAGGTGAGTGTAGTTTTAGGACCCAAGTGCACCAAACCAAACCAACTAAGAATTGAAAGTGACTCATCAGCATTTGAGATCACAGTTCAGATGGTGACACTTTGAATATTGGGAATTTATCTTTTTTGCAAAGTCATATAATGCTACGTAATCCACCGATAGGAAGCCAGAGATTCTTACACTTCCTTGTTGTCTTAATCCCCAATTTACAAGAGCAGCCAGAGAAATTTTTACTTTGTTGTCTTTGTTGCACAATCTCAAACAGCCATGGGGGCAAACAAACGCACTAAGGCAGAACTCGTGGTTGGAGTAGAAGGCTGGGAAAATATTCACAAGAACAGGCAAACATGATATGGCAAAACTGGTGGTCCAAGGTGGAAGACAGGAGATTCATGGGATGGTGTAGTGTCTCACGTAGATTCGTGTTGAACAACCTGACAATGAGTAAGTCATCAACAAACACTTGAATAGGTGGGGTGGGTGTGGCTGACTGGCAGAAGTGGGTGTGAGTTTCCGTGGCTGAGAGACTGTGGCATACACGTAAGCTTTACTTTACTTACTTTTTTTCATTACATTTTGGAATTGCTGTGTGCGTCATGTGGATTGTGTTTGATAGTCTCCAACCAAGATGTGGGCAGCTCTTAGGTCATCAATCAATTTTTTTTTTTCATTTTCACAGGCCTGGCATGAGCTGCGTTTTGTTAATTTTTTGTTTTAACATGTAATTAGTACAGATTCTTTTCAATGCAGCCCTATGGGGGCACAAACCAATGCAATCTGTAGGCCGGTCCCAAGCCCGGATAAATGCAGAGGGTTGCGTCAGGAAGGGCATCCGGCGTAAAAACTGTGCCAAACAAATATGAGCGTTCATGTATAATGTGGTTAGCGGCTATGCCCCACAGGTAGGATGTGACCTAGAGTTGAAAGAAAAATTCTGGAAGGAACTAGATGAAGTAGTTCTGAGCATCCCAGACAGTGAGAGAGTTGTGATTGGTGCAGATTGTAATGGACATATTGGTAAAGGAAACAGGGGCGATGAAGAAATGAGGGGTAAGTACGGCATCCAGGAAAGGAACTTTGAAGGGCAGATGGTGGTGGACTTTGCAAAAAGGATGGAGATGGCTGTAGTGAACACTTATTTCCAGAAGAGGGAGGAACATATGGTGACCTACAAGAGTGGAGGTAATGCAGCCCTATGGGGGCACAAACCAGTGCAATCTGTAGGCCGGTCCCAAGCCCGGATAAATGCAGAGGGTTGCGTCAGGAAGGGCATCCGGCGTAAAAACTGTGCCAAAAAAATATGAGCGTTCATCTAAAGAATCCCATACCGGATCAGTCGTGGCCCGGGTTAACAACGCCCGCCCCCAGCACTGCGAACCTGCAGGGCGTCGGTGGAAATTCAGCTACTGTGGGTCGAAGACAAAGAAGAGGAGGAAACCGGATCCAGCGTCAGAAGAAAAAGAGGGAATGCACAGAGCCTACAACTGAGTGTAGGGACTTTGAATGTTGGGACTATGACAGGAAAAGCTCAGGAGTTGGTTGACATGTTGATTAGGAGAACGGTTGATATTCTGTGCATCCAAGAGAGCAGGTGGAAAGGTAGTAAGGCTAGAAGTTTGGGAGCAGGGTTTAAATTATTCTACCACGGAGTAGATGGGAAGAGAAATGGAGTAGGGGTTATTTTAAAGGAAGAGCTGGCTAAGAATGTCTTGGAGGTGAAAAGAGTATCAGATCGAGTGATGAGACTAAAATTTGAAATTGAGGGTGTTATGTATAATGTGGTTAGCGGCTATGCGCCACAGGTAGGATGTGACCTAGAGTTGAAAGAGAAATTCTGGAAGGAACTAGATGAAGTAGTTCTGAGCATCCCAGACAGCGAGAGAGTTGTGATTGGTGCAGATTGTAATGGACATATTGGTAAAGGAAACAGGGGCGATGAAGAAGTGATGGGTAAGTACGGCATCCAGGAAAGGAACTTTGAAGGGCAGATGGTGGTGGACTTTGCAAAAAGGATGGAGATGGCTGTAGTGAACACTTATTTCCAGAAGAGGGAGGAACATATAGTGACCTACAAGAGCGGAAATAGAACCACGCAGGTAGATTATATTTTGTGCAGACGATGTAATCTGAAGGAGGTTACTGACTGTAAAGTAGTGGTAGGGGAGAGTGTAGCTCGACAGCATAGGATGGTAGTATGTAGGATGATTTTGGTGGTGGGTAGGAAGATTAAGAAGACAAAGTTAGAGCAGAGAACCATGTGGTGGAAACTGAGAAAGGAAGAATGTTGTGCGGCCTTCCGGAAAGAGGTGAGACAGGCTCTCGATGGACAACCGAAGCTCCCGGAAGACTGTACGACGACAGCCAAGGTGATCAGAGAGACAGGCAGGAGAGTACTTGGTGTGTCATCTGGTAGGAAAGGGGAGAAGGAGACTTGGTGGTGGAACCCCAAAATACAGGGAGTCATACAAGGAAAGAGATTAGCGAAGAAGAAGTGGGATACTGAGAGGACTGAGGAGAGGCGAAAGGAGTACATCGAGATGCGACGTAGGGCAAAGGTAGAGGTGGCAAAGGCTAAACAAGAGGCATATGAAGACATGTACACCAGGTTGGACACGAAAGAAGGAGAAAAGGATCTCTACAGGTTGGCCAGACAGAGGGATAGAGATGGGAAGGATGTGCAGAAGGTTAGGGTGATTAAGGATAGAGATGGAAATGTGTTGACTGGTGCCGGTAGTGTGCTAAATAGATGGAAAGAATACTTTGAGAAGTTGATGAATGAAGAAAATGAGAGAGAAGGAAGAGTTGAAGAGGCAAGAGTGAAGGACCAGGAAGTGGAAATGATTACTAAGGGGGAAGTCAGAAAGGCACTACAAAGGATGAAAAATGGAAAGGCAGTTGGTCCTGATGACATACCGGTAGAGGTATGGAAGCAATTTGGAGAGATGGCTGTGGAGTTTTTGACCAACTTATTCAACAGAATACTAGCGGGCGAAAAGATGCCTGAAGAATGGAGGAAAAGTGTTCTAGTTCCCATTTTTAAGAACAAAGGGGATGTTCAGAGCTGTGGGAACTATAGAGGAATAAAGTTGGTGAGCCACACAATGAAGTTATGGGAAAGAGTAGTGGAGGCTAGACTCAGGACAAAAGTATCTGCGAGCAACAGTATGGTTTCATGCCTACAAAGAGTACCACAGATGCATTATTTGCCTTGAGGATGCTCGTGGAAAAGTACAGAGAAGGTCAGAAGGAGCTACATTGTGTCTTTGTGGATCTAGAGAAAGCCTATGACAGAGTACCAAGAGAGGAACTGTGGTACTGGATGCGTAAGTCTGGTGTGGCAGAGAAGTATGTTAAAATAGTACAGGACATGTATGATGGCAGCAGAACAATGGTGAGGTGTGCCTTAGGTGTGACAGAGTAATTTAAGGTGGAGGTGGGACTGCATCAGGGATCAGCTCTGAGCCCCTTCCTGTTTGCAGTGGTAATGGATAGGCTGACAGATGAGGTTAGACTGGAACCCCCTTGGACCATGATGTTTGCAGATGATATTGTGATATGCAGTGAAAGCAGGGAGCATGCAGAGGAATAATTAGAAAGATGGAGACATGCACTGGAAAGGAGAGGAATGAAGATTAGCCGAAGTAAAACAGAATATATGTGCGTGAATGAGAAAAGTGGAGGGGGAAGAGTGAGGCTACAGGGAGAAGAGATAGTGAGGGTGGATGACTTCAAATACTTGGGTTCAACAATACACAGCAATGGAGAGTGTGGTCAGGAAGTGAAGAAACGGGTCCAAGCAGGTTGGAACAGCTGGCGAAAGGTGTCTGGTGTGTTATGTGACAGAAGAGTCTCTGCTAGGATGAAGGGCAAAGTTTACAAAACAGTGGTGAGGCCGGCCATGATGTACGGATTAGAGACGGTGGCACTGAAGAAACAACAGGAAGCAGAACTGGAGGTAGCAGAAATGAAGATGTTGAGGTTCTCGCTCGGAGTGAGCAGGTTAGATAGGATTACAAATGAGCTCATTAGAGGGACAGCCAAAGCTGGATGTTTTGGAGACAAGATTCGAGAGACCAGACTTCGATGGTTTGGACATGTTCAGAGGCGAGAGAGTGAGTATATTGGTAGAAGGATGCTGAGGATGGAGCTCCCAGGCAAACGAGCGAGAGGAAGACCAAAGAGAAGGTTTATGGATGTGGTGAGGGAAGACATGAGGGCAGTTGGGGTTAGAGAGGAAGATGCAGGAGATAGGCTAAGATGGCAAAAGATGACACGCTGTGGCAACCCCTAATGGGACAAGCCGAAAGGAAAAGAAGAAGAAGAAGAAGTACAGATTCTTTTCAGTTTTCTATGTTGAGAATATGTTCCACCGGTTCTCGTCATTCCTGCTCCCGTTATGTATCAGCCTATCATTTCTGTCATTCCTTTGTGTCTCGTGCAGGTGTGTCTGTGTTTTGTCAGTTTACATATAATTCTCTCTTTCCATGTTCTCTTCCTGGGAGCCTTGCCAGATGCCTGTGTTGTGTCATGTTGTCTGTTATATTTGCAGGTGTCTATTCCTTGTGTTTTGTTGTTACTTTGAATGTAGATTTTATTCAATGTTACAGTGACTTGTGAAAGTATTCGGTCCCCTTGAACTTGTCAACCTTCCGCCACATTTCAGGCTTCAAACATAAAGATATAAAATTTATTTTTTTTGTCAAGTATTGACAACAAGTGGGACACAATCGTGAAGTGGAATGAAATTTATTGGATATTTTATACTTTGTTGACAAATAAAAAACTGAAAAGTAGGGTGTCCAATATTATTTGGCCCCTTTACTTTCAGCGCAGCAAACTCACTCCAGAAGTTAATTGAGGATCTGTGAATGATCCAATGTTGACTGATGATCATAAATAGAATCCACCTGTGTATAATCAAGTATTCGTAAAAATGCACCTGCTCTGTGATACTCTCAGGGTTCTGTTTAAAGTGCAGAGAGCGTCATGAAGACCAAGGAACACACCAGGCAGGTCCGAGATACTGTTGTGGAGAAGTTTAATGCCAGATTTGGATGCAAAAAGATTTCCCAAGCTTTAAACATCTGAAGGAGCACTGTGCAAGCAATTGAAATGGAAGGAGTACCAGACCACTGCAAATCTACCAAGACCTGGCCCTCCCTCTAAACTCACCTCGAACAAGAAGAAGACTGATCTGAGATGCAGCCAAAAGGCCCATGATCACTCTGGATGAACTGCAGAGATCTACAGCTGAGATGGGAGAGTCTGTCCATAGTTGTTTGGCGTAAAGGTAACACAGCTCATCGCCCTGAACACACCACCCCCACTGTCAAACATGGTGGTGACAGCCTCATGGTTTGGGCCTGCTTTTCTTCAGCAGGGACAGGGAAGATGGTTAAAATTGATGGGAAGATGAATGGAGCCAAATACAGGACCATTCTGGAAGAAAACCTGTTGGAGTCGGCAAAAGACTCGAGACTGGGACAGAGATTTATCTTCCAACAGGACAATGATCTAAAACATAAAATCAAATCTAAAATGGAATGGTTCACAAATAAACATATCCAGGTGTTACAATAGCCAAGTCAAAGTCCAGACCTGAATCCAATTGAGAATCTGTGGGGAGAGCTGAAGACTGCTGTTCACAAACACTCTTCATCCAACCACACTGTGCTCGAGCTGTTTTGCAAGGAAGAATGGGAAAGAATTTCAGTCTCTCGGTGTGCAAAACTAATAGAGACATATCCCAAGCTACTTGCAGCTGTAATTGCAGCAAAAGGTGGTGGTACAAAGTATTAATGCAAGGGGGCTGAATAATATTGCGCGCCCCACTTTTCAGGTTTTTATTTGTTAAAAAAGTTTAAATTAAAACATTCATTCCACCTCACTATTGTGTCACACTTGTTGTCAATACTTGAAAAAAATATATATATCTTTATGTTTGAAGCCTGAAATGTGCCGAAAGGTTGAAAAGTTCAAGGTGGCCAAATACAGTGATGCCTCGGTTCTCGACCACAATCCGTTCCAGAAAATTGTTCGAGAAGTGATTTGTTCAAAAACCGAATTGATGTTTCCCATTACAGTGAATGGAAAAAGAAATAATGCGTTCCAAGCCTAAAAAATTTGGCTTTTAAAAGCATTTTTTTAGCTTTTACTGATAATAAACTTCATAGTGGAAATATGTGTTTAGTTTAAATACTGGAGATAATAAAATAATTTAAGAAATATATCATATATTTTTTGCTTAAAATGTATGCTTTAGAAGTAAAGTACGCAAGGCTGGTAGTCCGTTGCCATGTCTGTAGCAACTCTGCCCCCAGCCTTGTAAACTTTTTTTATTAATAAAAGTGCACAATAACTTTAAAAAAGCAACTTGCCTTCGTTGGTGCCATGATTCGGGGTTAATACGATAGTCCTCGATAAGAAGAAAAACAACAGTCACTACAGGGACACGTCTGTGTACAGAGGCTGCGTTATACAGAATAATAAAAGAGCGCTGGTTGCGCCACGCGCGTTATGTCATTTACAGCTTTTTTTTCGTGGGCATTCAAATTGACAATAACAAAACACGTCGTGGGTGGGTCAACTGCTAGCGTCTTCCGGATTAGGTTATATCTGGGTTTTTTCAGCAGCGTGGGAATTCACAACAAAGCGCGTTGTGGGTCAGCTGGTCTGGCCGCGCGCAATATGTTATTTTCCGGTTCGGGGGCGAATGAGTAGCGATTTTCGTCCGAAAACAGAAGCAAAAAAAATTTTGAAATTTTCATTCGAAAACCGATTTGTTTGAAAAGAGGGGCATTTGAGAACCAAGGCTTTACTGTACTTTCACAAGGCATTGTATTTATCCTGCATTACATTTTGTTTTTGCAAATACATTGTTTTGTGATTCCCCTGAACTCCTGCTTTCTTTGCCTGTGTCCCTACGCCTGGGTCCACCTCATGCCCGCTCACTACCACAATTAACAGCCCCAAACATGACAGAGCTATTTACACAGGACTGATATGTTAAGCAGAAATTTTTATTTGAGCCCATTTAAACAATACAAAAGTACAAATATGTCATAACTAAAATTGTAGACTTCAAGGTGATTCTAGATATCTGCGTGTAATGCTTCAGCATGGTGCAAGTGTGCCCTTTCCACACCAGTTCTGTCCAATCGTAATATTATTGAGTGGACAGAAAACAGAATATGTCGTGTCAATGATAAAGAATAATGCAACAGTTTATAACCGTACCCAACGATAAACAGTTGGTTCAAAGGTTTATATTTTCATACTCACAAAATCATCGATTCAGCTAATTTTTTAAACTCTTCTCTTTCAAGATGAATTTAGAAGCGGCTGTCCCAAAAGAGCCCAAATTCCCATCACTGATTCTCTCAGTTTAGTGTGAGTGATCAGGTCCTCAGAGTCTATGAGGAAGTCTTCAGCGATGTTGGTCGCAACCAAATGGGTCAACAGGATCTTGAAGTTGTCGAGTTTCTCTGATATTTTTAATAAACACCAGATTGCATCCAAACTAGTTAATTATTCATTCAATACATGTAACTACCACACACTACATCCTGTATTAAATACTCAAAACAAATATACTAGTTTTAACCCTGAACCAAAAATAATAAAAGGATTTAATCTTGGCTCTGTGAATTTTTGTATGCTGTCCCCATGCCTGCATGGACCTTCTCCGACTGCCTCCCACATCAGAAAAACAAGTGTTAGGTTCATTGAAAACTCTAAACTGAATAAGTCTGAATGTGAGCATGAATGATTGATTGTCAATAAGTGCTCTACGATTGACCTACATCTAGTCCAGTGTGTACTGTACTGTGTTCCATCTCAAAGTCAACAGGAATGATCCCCAAATCAATTGTAATGAAGACAACCAATGTAGAAAATGGATGGATGGAAATTCTGTTGACGGAATATAAGTATTGAGCTTTTTTGTTCACTTTGTGCTTTTTCTACTTGTGTTTCTTTCCTACAATAAGGTTGGCAGGCTTTCTTCTTGTTCAAATTTGTATGTGTAAAATGTTTTTGGTTATGAACGAGTGCTTCATGTTATTTATTGGGTGCGCCTTATGTTCTGTGCACTTAATAAGCACACATTTGACAATTTTGCGATCATATTTAGTCTAACACAAATGAAGTACAATGTCTTATTTTATTTTCCTTTTAAGGTTATCCTTTGATTTTAGCAAAAGTCACGCTCCACATGCAATCTTGGCTTTGTTTGAACCCCAAGGCGTTGTCTTCCTCTTCATTTTCTGCTTCTCATACAGCGCTGCATCCGCCATGCTCTTACTTTCCCTACCTCTAACGTCACTATAAGTCATCTTCATGGGAGCAGCTTAGTACCTAAGGACCCAAAGGAGTAATACACAGCTGCATGATGGGATGTATAAGACAAGGCAGCTATTGGTCGTCGACAAAATGCATTGCTTCCTTTTTTGCATCACTATCTTTTTTTTCTTATCAGTTTCAGACTCCACGAGTGAACTGGGGAAGTCATTTCAGGTTAACAGATGAGGGGCTGTCTTACGCATTGGACGATAAAATACATTAGGACATGACGACAACATCAGTTTCTTTCCAGCAAGTTACGATGAATTCTGCTGAAGAAGTTCTATATATTTCCATTACATGAGACATTGGATAGACATGAGATAGAAGGTGATGTGTCCGCCTCACACCCCTGAGGTTCTAGGTTCAAATCTTGTCTTCAATCTTTCAGGGTGGCAAGAATTTCAAAAACGTGAATGGTAACTGATGGCTCAGGTTTTCCACCCGTGTAACTATGAGTGTGAACATTTTTCTTAGTGCTACATACCGGGTTTAAATGTTGTCTTTTTTTTAATTCTGATTGAAATTATTTCAATTGAAGATCTTTGGTCAACTGTTTACATGTGATGTTATCTATTCCAATCTGGCAATGACATGTGCCACAATATTCAGTCAGAACTACCCTTTTATGGATGTGTTACATACAGATGTATGAAAAAAATCATGTGATTTATCAAAATGGAGGTCAGTCGTACGTTTACCACAGCAAGTGTAATTGCTTTTACACTTTTATCAAAGCAACCACATGATAAAAACAAGTCACAAGTACTGTTACATACATGTTGTCTGTTGCAGACCCAGGAGGTACTCCAGCAAGCAAAATGCTCATTATTGTAAATCCGATTTCTTTCTTGACTTCCCCTGAATTCAAAACCTGGTATCATCCACGTGCAGAACAGCTGATCCAATTCAGTAAAGTTTAACTTCGCTCATCTTGAGTCAAGCTCGTGCAAGGGCGCATCTAAAAAAACATCATCAATGGAGCCAAGACTTGGCTGTGGTGGCACAAAAACACTGGGATGTGGTAATGAGGCAAATAGACCAAGAAGAAGCTTGCATACTCACACAAGGAAGTGGCGCCTCGTGACAGCACACCCAAGGCTTCAATCTTCTTCTTTTCCTTTTGGCTTGTCCCGTTAGGGGTCGCCACAGCGTGCCATCTTTTGCCATCTTAGCCTATCTCCTGCATCTTCCTCTCTAACCCCAACTGCCCTCATGTCTTCCCTCACCACATCCATAAACCTTCTCTTTGGTCTTCCTCTCGCTCTTTTGCCTGGGAGCTCCATCCTCAGCATCCTTCTACCAATATACTCACTCTCTCGCCTCTGAACATGTCCAAACCATCGAAGTCTGCTCTCTCGAATCTTGTCTCCAAAACATCCAGCTTTGGCTGTCCCTCTAATGAGCTCATTTCTAATCCTATCCAACCTGGTCACTCCGAGCGAGAACCTCAACATCTTCATTTCTGCCACCTCCAGTTCAGATTCCTGTTGTTTCTTCAGTGCCACTGTCTCTAATCCGTACATCATGGCCGGCCTCACCACTGTTTTGTAAACTTTGCCCTTCATCCTAGCAGACACTCTTCTGTCACATAACACACCAGACACCTTTCGCCAGCTGTTCCAACCTGCTTGGACCCGTTTCTTCACTTCCTGACCACACTCTCCATTGCTCTGTATTGTTGACCCCAAGTATGTGAAGTCGTCGACCCTCGCTATCTCTTCTCCCTGTAGCCTCACTCTTCCCCCTCCACTTTTCTCATTCACGCACATATATTCTGTTTTACTTCGGCTAATCTTCATTCCTCTCCTTTCCAGTGCATGTCTCCATCTTTCCAATTGTTCCTCTGCATGCTCCCTGCTTTCACTGCATATGACAATATCATCTGCGAACATCATGGTCCAAGGACATTCCAGTCTAACCTCATCTGTCAGCCTATCCATTACCACTGCAAACAGGAAGGGGCTCAGAGCTGATCCCTGATGCAGTCCCACCTCCACCTTAAATTCCTCTGTCACACCTAAGGCACACCTCACCATTGTTCTGCTGCCATCATACATGTCCTGTACTATTTTAACATACTTCTCTGCCACACCAGACTTACGCATGCAGTACCACAGTTCCTCTCTTGGTACTCTGTCATAGGCTTTCTCTAGATCCACAAAGACGCAATGTAGCTCCTTCTGACCTTCTCTGTACTTTTCCACGAGCATCCTCAAGGCAAATAATGCATCTGTGGTACTCTTTCGAGGCATGAAACCATACTGTTGCTCGCAGATACTTACTTCTGTCCTGAGTCTAGCCTCCACTACTCTTTCCCATAACTTCATTGTGTGGCTCATCAACTTTATTCCTCTATAGTTCCCACAGCTCTGAACATCCCCTTTGTTCTTAAAAATGGGAACTAGAACACTTTTCCTCCATTCTTCAGGCATCTTTTCGCCCGCTAGTATTCTGTTGAATAAGTTGGTCAAAAACTCCACAGCCATCTCTCCAAATTGCTTCCATACCTCTACCGGTATGTCATCAGGACCAACTGCCCTTCCATTATTCATCCTTTGTAGTGCCTTTCTGACTTCCCCCTTAGTAATCATTTCCACTTCCTGGTCCTTCACTCTTGCCTCTTCAACTCTTCCTTCTCTCTCATTTTCTTCATTCATCAACTTCTCAAAGTATTCTTTCCATCTATTTAGTACACTACCGGCACCAGTCAACACATTTCCATCTCTATCCTTAATCACCCTGACCTGCTGCACATCCTTCCCATCTCTATCCCTCTGTCTGGCCAACCTGTAGAGATCCTTTTCTCCTTCTTTCGTGTCCAACCTGGTGTACATGTCTTCATATGCCTCTTGTTTAGCCTTTGCCACCTCTACCTTTGCCCTACGTCGCATCTCGATGTACTCCTTTCGCCTCTCCTCAGTCCTCTCAGTATCCCACTTCTTCTTCGCTAATCTCTTTCCTTGTATGACTCCCTGTATTTTGGGGTTCCACCACCAAGTCTCCTTCTCCCCTTTCCTACCAGATGACACACCAAGTACTCTCCTGCCTGTCTCTCTGATCACCTTGGCTGTCGTCGTCCAGTCTTCCGGGAGCTTCGGTTGGCCATCGAGAGCCTGTCTCACCTCTTTCCGGAAGGCTGCACAACATTCTTCCTTTTTCAGCTTCCACCACATGGTTCTCTGCTCTACCTTTGTCTTCTTAATCTTCCTACCCACCACCAGAATCATCCTACATACTACCATCCTATGCTGTCGAGCTACACTCTCCCCTACCACTACTTTACAGTCAGTAACCTCCTTCAGATTACATCGTCTGCACAAAATATAATCTACCTGCGTGGTTCTACCTCCGCTCTTGTAGGTCACTATATGTTCCTCCCTCTTCTGGAAATAAGTGTTCACTACAGCCATCTCCATCCTTTTTGCAAAGTCCACCACCATCTGTCCCTCAAAGTTCCTTTCCTGGATGCCGTACTTACCCATCACTTCTTCATCGCCCCTGTTTCCTTTATCAATATGTCCATTACAATCTGCACCAATCACAACTCCTTCGCTGTCTGGTATGCTCAGAACTACTTCATCTAGTTCCTTCCAGAATTTCTCTTTCAACTCTAGGTCACAACCTACCTGTGGGGCATAGCCGCTAACCACATTATACATAACACCCTCAATTTCAAATTTTAGTCTCATCACTCGATCTGATACTCTTTTCACCTCCAAGACATTCTTAGCCAGCTCTTCCTTTAAAATAATCCCTACTCCATTTCTCTTCCCATCTACTCCGTGGTAGAATAATTTAAACCCTGGTCCCAAACTTCTAGCCTTACTACCTTTCCACCTGCTCTCTTGGATGCACAGAATATCAACCTATCTCCTAATCATCATGTCAACCAACTCCTGTGCTTTTCCTGTCATAGTCCCAACATTCAAAGTCCCTACACTCAGTTGTAGGCTCTGTGCATTCCTCTTTTTCTTCTGACGCTGGATCCGGTTTCCTCCTCTTCTTTGTCTTCGACCCACAGTAGCTGAATTTCCACCGACGCCCTGCAGGTTAGCAGTGCCGGGGGCGGGCGTTGTTAACCCGGGCCACGACCGATCCGGTATGGGATTCTTTAGATGAACGCTCATATTTGTTTGGCACAGTTTTTACGCCGGATGCCCTTCCTGACGCAACCCTCTG
This sequence comes from Syngnathoides biaculeatus, assembly GCF_019802595.1. Lineage (NCBI taxonomy): Eukaryota > Metazoa > Chordata > Actinopteri > Syngnathiformes > Syngnathidae > Syngnathoides > Syngnathoides biaculeatus. The sequence goes on from NC_084641.1 coordinate 36,171,788, forward strand.
CATTTATCCGGGCTTGGGACCGGCCTACAGATTGCACTGGTTTGTGCCCCCATAGGGCTGCATTACACCCAAGGCTTCAATACATGACATAATTAGTACCAATGAGGTGCACGTAAGGAGCTGCTGCCAGGAGCAGCCATGCATACGACAGTGGCATGGCCACGCCCAAAAGACATTTTAACATTTTGTGCAGGAACATCCATCCATCCATTGTTTGAGCCACTTATCCACACGGGGGTCGCAGGAATGCTGGAACCAATCCCAGCTGTCATCGGGCAAGGGACAGCGCACACCCTGAACTGGTTTCCAGCCAATCGCAGGGCACACGAAGACAGACAACAGTCGCACTCACAACTACACTTAAGGGTAATTTAGAGTCTCCAATTAATTCATGTCTTTGGGATGTGGAAGGAAACCGGAGTGTCTGGAGAAATTCCATGCAGGCACGGGGAGAACATGCAAACTCCACACAGGCAGAGGTGGGATTTGAATCCCGGTTCTCAGAACTGTGAGGCCAACACTTTACAGCTGCACCACCTTGTTGGCTCCAGTTGGTATAAATGCCCAATTGACGTAATTGCTGCTTTGGTTTGCTCAAAGTCTCCTGTAAACCACAGTTGTTGATGTAATATTGATGTATTATTTCACATGTAGAGACATGCCAGACTACACTTGCAGCTTGGGGCACCTGTGCACGTTAAAGTGCGTGCACTCAACAGTAATCTTAAAACAACACACTGTACTACACAAATGTGAAAATCCCTCAAAACACATTGTGAAAATCATGTCACTGTCAAGGGAACCAAACCTTTAGCTCTGAGAGTACAACATCTCTTTTAAGCCATTGCATTCCTTAATGTACAAAAATGCACTTATTTTTTTGCAGGGTTCAACTTTCAGTGGGAGAGCTTGTCAAAAATTAGGTCATCTACTTTACCATTTTGTTGTGGAGACTTACAGACTCCAAAGTGTCACCACTCATATAGAGAGAGTATTCTTTGTCAATACACTGCAGCCTTTTTTTTTTTTTGACAAATACGCGATGAGGCAGCACTTTGTGATGAAAGAAGCATGCTAATTTCCCTCACTGACTCACGTCCAGGCTTGTATAGCATGCTTCTCCACCAAACTCTGGCAACTAACCTGCTAAAAGTTGTAACACAGTCCAAGATACACATATCTTGCGTTGTTTACATTCCATGTGCACCTCGTGGAAACTGAGATTTTGTGTTTTTGTAATCAAAGAGGGGTCTGTCACATTGATCCCAAGTGTGATGAAGGAAAAAAATATTTATGGTTTGAAGTTTTGACTGGCACCACAAGCCACGGCATGCTCTTTTTTTAGGGGTTGTTAGAGGTTTGTTTTCGCCCATGTTGATCTTTCATGGCAATCAATTACAGCTTGTAATGAGAAACTTTGAGGTCTGCGTGCAAACAGCGAGGGGAAAGAAAAATATGATTATAGCAATACTGCATGGCATTTGGGCACAGAGAAGTACTACAGCTTCTTCTGACATTGGGGAAAAAGACAAAAAAAAACCCCTCTTCTTAGGTCAATTGAAGACTCAATTGTTGATAGGTGTGAATGCGTCCCTTTCGATACACGGAGTCCTCGATCGCCGAATGAGACCCATTCCTAGAATTCCATAACCCGAATTTCCACTTAAGTCGGATTTCACTGTTAAAGTCAAACTTTACGATGACACCTGGGTTTGGCTTCAGTACATCCGCAACCCTCATGAGGATAAGCGGCTCAGAAAATGGATAGGGAAGGGTACTTCGTATAAAAAACTACAATACCTTAAAGTGCCACTGTCATGAAATGCATTATTTTTTGAATGTTATTAATGGAAAAAAAAGGCAGCCAGAATGGACCTATCCGAATTTTGAACAGGCAGCATGATTTTGACGTATATGGCTTTTTGTCACTCCTGCCGTTAAATTACTCTCGAAGGATTTGTTTTCGAGAAGAAGCAGGATGTGACGTTAGTAGCAGATGCCCACTCAAGTGGTCTCGTATGTTTCTACTAGTTTTACCTGCTGGAAGGTAGCTCTTTGTTCCCTTGTGTTAGCCAAAAGGCCGGCGCATTGTATTGCTGGATATTGTTTGAACACTCAGCAGGTTGGATTCATTTTTCAGACTTTTCAAAAAGACCCAGTTCGTTGTGAAAAAATGGGTGCAAAGGACCAGAGCTTCGTGGGTTCCAAATGACAGGTAGGTGCGTATACAGCTACTAAAAAAATAATAATAATTTTGGGAGGCATCGGAAAATACACTGTGCCTCTTCCTTTAATGAACATTAGCCTGATATTAAGCCTACGTTAATTCTGATGCGCAATCCATAACGTAAGTAATATTTCCATCTCTGCATTTTTTTTTCTTCATGAAAAAAGTTGCTTCATGATCACTGTATCCCTCATTAGGGGAAAACCCTTCACGTGCGCTAAAGTACGGACTTTGTCCTTAATAATGATCGCCACGGTCAACCGACTGAAGCCCAGGTCTTTACCGTTGTTTGTTAGTGTTACTCCTTTCTTTGATCTTTTTATGATGTTGCAGGGTTCACACGCGGCTCTAAAAGTCCCTAAAAACCCCTAAATTTTCGAAGGTGCATTTAGGGGCTCCTAAAAGTCCTTAAAATCCACGAAAACCGGTCAAGCCCCTAAAAAAGCCTTAAATTGAAAAAAAAAACAAAGGGAGGACCTCTCCCGCCAAAATTCTCCCTAAAAAATAAATTAACCTTTTATTTAAAAAAAAATAGCGATCCGCCTTTCGTCCAAATCAGCCGGAAATTGTCAACGGAAGTCACCGTGTTGACAACTAGTCGCCATCTTGTCGATATTCCATTGTTTGTTTCGGTGAAGAGGCATTTCACTTCGTCTTCGTTACGACGTAGCGTAGTTCTTTCATCGATCCAACTTGTATCACGGGGAAGTGCATTTTTCAAGAAGCTTGGGTTGAAAGTAAGGAGTTTGGGAGCTGGGTTCGTCGAGATCCAAAAGATCGGCACATGTTTTACTGCCATCTGTGCAAGCAGAGTTACCAGCTTGAAAAGATGGACGTCAAAGCGCTGGAGTCGCACCGGAAAAACAGGAGACACGCTGATTTGGCGAAGACTCTCTCATCTTCTGTTGGTAGGAATCTGTTTCTAAAATATCAAGATAGTGAAGCATCAACTTCAGGCAGTGGTACTAGCAGTGCATGCGCACTAGGGATCGCAAAAAAACACTTACTTTCATAACCGGTTTTAACCGAACAGCTGTAGCAAAAAAACGGTACCATAGTGTTTACATAATTCACCCGCGGGACCTCGAGTTGGGGTGCGTGGTTCCGCATGGACTGTTTTTGTTGTTGCTCTTCCGGAGTGATGAGTTCACAGAGTTCCCCCCGTTATGCGAGTAGTGTTTTGATGTCTGCCAATAAAACAAGTTTACTCCCATACTTTGGAGCGTTTCCTCGATCCCATGTTTGATGTTTCTTTGATTTAACTGAATGTTCTTTTGTAGTCCAACTTTACTCTAACAGCGAAACTTGAAAAAAGTGGAAATGATGTTGAAAAAATAGCGCAATGTGGAGTACCGGAACCGGAAGAAATTATTGGAAATTTTAACGGATTTCGAAAGTCCGATTACGGTTTTGGTTTTTTAAAAAAACGAAAACCGGTTATAACCGGTTATTTCTAACCGGTTGCGATCCCTAATGCGCACCTACAGTTGTCCAGCCAGAAGTCAGGCTTTATGAACGTACTTCAATACACGAAGACGGACTCGTTAAAGGCAGAGATCGTGTGGACTTTAAAAGTGATCTGCAGCCATTACAGTTACAAATCTTGTGAAAATAATTCGAAAGTGTTTGCAGTCATGTTCCCAGACATTGACATTGCTAAAAACTACCACTGTGGGGAAAGGAAAACTTCGTACCTGGCTACATTTGGCATCGCTGCCCACTTTTCATCTCTACTGCCTCAAAGCCAAAAAAGCCAGAATAGAGACTGACATATCTACGCTTATTGAGAAGGCTGACAGGCTGTGTGAGGAGGCAGAAGAAAAGAGGAATCTGAGGTTTATCACCGAGGCCAATGCACTCAGAGGCAGAGCAAAGGACAAGAGAGCCACTTTGGCACCTCTGCAGCAACAAATAGAGGAGGCACTGGGTAGGCTCAAGGAGCTAGAGTAGGGTTTTTTAAACAGACATCAGTAGAAGACATTTGTGTATATAGTTGCAATTGTAGTTAGAATCTGTTTTTCTGTATACTGTTATGTGAAGACGTTGACAATGGTCATATCAATGAGAACTATCACAAGGGGCGACAGGTGATCACTGTCACAGGTACTGAGGTACTGGAACATTTGATGAACCAAGAACAGTTGATGGCACTATTGGGTGAGTCTTTTTTCCTTACTCTTGATTTCCCACGATGGCCCTAAATTTTTCGTGTCGGCCGTAAATTTTTTCCGTGTCAGCCCTAAACTTTTCGTGTCAACCCCTAAGAATGCCCCTAAAAAGCCCTTAAAATGTTTTGGTCAGACTGAGTATGAATCCTGTGTTAAGCTTCAGTTCCATGGTAATTGCTTTTCTTTTGGCAGTACCAGCATTGCTTAAAAAAAACAGCTTTATTCTTTTGGGCAATAATGTGCAAAAAGGTGGGCGAAAAAGGTGCAAATACTCCTGGCGCACAAACACAGATAAGTAATATGCATTAACTAAGCAGAACCACGATGCTGCTGGGGAAAAAATGGCGGACGAGACACTGGCATCTGAAGTCGAAATGTCATAGGTCGAGGACGTTGTAACAAGAGGACTCTATATATTGAAAAAGAGACATCGCTCTCAATGAGTTTTACTTTGTGGTTAAATATTGATTGATTGATTAATTGGTTGATTGATTGATTGATTGATTAATGGATTGATTGATTGATTGATTGATTGATTGATTGGTTGATTGATTGATTGATTGATTGATTGATTGATTGATTGATTGATTGATTGATTGATTGATTGATTGATTGATTGATCCTTGCCTGTCAAGGGTGGACCCTGCCTCTCACACTCAGCTAGGATAGGCTGCAGATCCCATGTAACCCTGATGAAAAGTGATACCAAATATGAATGGATGCATGCTATTCAATGCATTCAGCACAAAATCCATTGGCATTGCATGTGTTCAAATGCTAATGCTACTCACGTCTTATATGATAAATGTAAGCCTCACCTTGAATAAACAATTAGGGAGAGGTTTGTCAAATGCATGGCAGCCAGATGCAAATGTCTCAGCAGGACAGAAAGCATGGCAGGTGTGTGATTGGAGTGAGACACTTCACATGGCAGGAGGGGCATGAAACAGGTGGTAGTGACCTGATTGATTTGAGGGGAAAGTAAATCTGTTATGTTACCAGTTGTGGTGCATTAGAACCCAATGCTGCTGCTCTGTTGACGAAGAATGTTGACTCATCCGTACCCTTACTGTAAAAAGTACATTTAGAGCATTTAACCTCTTCCGGCAGTTTGTTGGCAGATTCATATCTCCTGGCACTACCTTAGTTCAGGAAACTAGCTTTTAACTAAGCCAAAATAAAATAAAAATAAGATAAAATAAAATAGAATTTTTGAAATAAACCTCGATTACTCAGGCATGGTGGGAGAGTACTGTACAATGCTCAATGAAAGGTGCTATGATTCTGCCTTGTACCTCCCTGAGCCCCTAGCTTTGAGGGCTTTTTGAGTGGTGTTTGAATCCTCTCTCCCATACCTGTGTAGGCTCCCGGGATACCTAAACATGTATGCTGGGTATATTTTCAGCCAGCTCTATTGTCCAATGTGTTGACAATGGGATTCAAACAATCTGGGCACAACACAGCCACACTTTGGTCCTCACTTATGGGTTAAATGCAGAGAACAGGGATTTAAACCGAAAGTCATTCGTTCCACTCCAAAAAGGAGTGGGCAAGTGGGCAAGTGGACATGTTTACACAATGGTAGGTTAATTGAAGACCCTAAATTGTGTTTAGTTGTGATTGTGAGCGCAAATGTTTGTGTATATGTGCCCCGCGATTGGCTGGCAACCAGTTCAGGGTGTACCCCACCTCCTGCCCGAAGATAGCTGGGATGGGCTCTCGCACTCCTGCGAAACTTGTGAAGATAAATGTCTCAGATAATGGATACATACCGTTTATGTTGACTAGGGTCGCGGGCATGCTGGCATCTATTTCAGGTTACTCTGGGCGAGAGGTGGGGTGTACAACCCGAACTGGTCACTATCCAATTGTGGGGCACATATAAATGAGCAATCATTCACTCGCATTCACACTTGTGTTCACTTTATAATCTTTATAGTCTTGGGTGCCCTTAGAAAACCCACACAGGCACCGGAAGAGCATCCAAACTCCACACAGGCGGGGCCTGATTTTTGTTTTTTGAAACCAGATACACAGATCCGTGAAAGTTTTGTTTTTATTTCTTTTTTTTCAACTTATTTTGTTTCTTCTTCTACACTGAGGTCCCATCGCTCAAGCCATGTGGGAGTGGCTCTGTAACAGGTACCCTGATCTATGCCAAAAGATTAAGATTTGACCATCAGATAAGAGCGAGTAAACGAGTACACTGTACTACCTTGTCCACAGATCCCAGATACTCATCTGGCAAATGCATCACTCATGTTGCCTGGAGCACATTGATCCATTTTTGAGCCTAAATCTTATTAGCCATCTATTCATTGCACAGCGCCCTTCCCCTCGGCACCATATCTTTTCCCAATGGGAGTCAATAAGTGTCATATGAACATTGCTGATAATGTGTCCTTCGTCATTTTCCATCCCATGAACACCTGTCTGTGTCCTGGGAGAGGTGTTCATCTGACACCACTCTAGTTTATCTCATGAGACCTCTCACCCCTCAACACAACAAAAGAAGGCAATATCCTGTTTGTTGTTCACTTCTAATTAAAGCCCAACATTACTTTTGTGTTTCAAACAATGCACTTGGAGGGCACCTTTGCTTTTTGTTGACACCCTTTATTGACTGTTGGTCTGAGTCACTTCCATGTAACAGTAAAAGGTGTCCTTCCAAAGTGTCCAAATTAAAAAAAAAAAAAAAAGTCTGGTGACAGCTGGTGAACAGTCGTGCTCTAGTAAAAGAGAGACATTGAGGTGCAAGCATTCCTGTTGCATGGTCACACAGCCCATTGTGCTCTAATTCAGGTTTTATTTCACACTTGGTTGTATTTGTTCTCCACTTATTCCCTGCTGTTTTTCCCCCTACAGTTTTGCAGTACAGCTGTTATTTTTTCTGGTGCACATTAAATTACATTACAAATAATCAAAAACTGGAGAGAAACCCTCAGTGGTGGTCAAACACAAAAAAAAATGTCATTTGGTGCGCACTATTATTGGTGGATTCCAATGTGTAACGTCTTGACTACTTTTCTAACTCTTTCCCATAGAAAAGCAAATTATAAACTAAAAATAAAATTACAATATTTCTCAATCTTGATATCCATGGTTGGGTTCACTGGTACTTTTGTCTCTACATTTGGAAAATAACAAAACCACTCAATGTCACTCATCTGTTTGGATGGACGGTGTGTGTAATTGTTAGTTTAGGCTACCACCTTGTGGTGATGGAATGTAACAGAAACTCTATAAAAGTGCTTTAAAATGACAGCTTTTGTGGTTAAAATGTAAGCAGGATTTCAAATGGGGAAAAAAGAACGAAAGTGGGAGAAAAAAAACAAACAAAATTGTAATTTGACCATGTTCATGGATACCACCTCCTGCATATGGCATGCAAGTTTTCATGGGTCACTGGTATTGGACCGTTCACAACTGTGCTACATGCAGTAACCAGGATCTATTCCTACTCTGACACCATTGCTGCGGAAGTGAGTGATTGCCTGTGTTCATGTGAGTCCTGCAATTTACTGGCAGTTTGTAGTCTGACATTGTCCACAGTCAATTGGGATTGTTTTCAATCGTACTTTGGAACCCTGAACTGGATTTGTGGCATTGAACATGGATGGATGGCAAAAGTGTTTAAAAAAAAAAAAGCACTCGGGGGAAAAAAAATCCTGCCCAAACCGGTCAATCTTCCATCACACACATGCATTTTTTTCAGGGATGAAGGCAATAACTTAACTGACTTTTCTTGAATTTCTGTTCATCAGTAGTGGTGTGCTGAGTATCTGTCTTTTGGTATATCAATCATGTGTCATCAATTATCTTTAGCCAGAGCTAAATGATAAATGTGATCGATGCGCAATATATTTGAAGTATAAGCCAAGCGAGCAAAAGCAACTGCCCTGGATGTCACACATTCCTCCAATCTTTGGGCCTTTTCCAATCTTTGCAGGTTGCCCTCCACTGGCAATTACTTTCATCCACAGACTGTGACCAGGAACTGTTCCCCTTGGGGTTGTTACACACATTTGCCCACCCCTAGCTTGCTGAATGCTAATTCTGGGATCAAGCCACTGCAGCTTTGGTCTGAGCTCCTAATCCCTTCCTGTATGGCGGCAGGGAATCCTCCTAAATGTGCCCTGATGGTTGTGTGCTCACCAGTCCATGCCCATCCATGGTCAAACACGTGGAAGACACACTAGTGAGACCCATAACAGCGTGTGCACAATGAAAACATGCTGTTGGCCAAGCTTTTTAGCATCACTGAATAGGCAATGATGCATTTATACACAGGGAAGTAGGAAGCCACTCATCCACTCCAGTAAAACTGCAATGGGGATATTAACCTGCACGAGCTTGGTGTCTCCAAGACGATTATAGAGAAAGCAAACAGTGAGTGAGGAGGAGAGGGGATTAGGGTGACAGCGTTTGGTTTAGAGGATTAATGTATGGTAACAAGGGGATGGGTCACTCCCCAAACAGAATGAGAGCTAAGCAGGGATAAGAGGAGATATTTAGTTACTGTCAGGTAGATCTAAATAAAATGGTAACGCTACATGTGTAGAGCATTAGAATTTGTTATGCTTGCGATATTTTTTTTTGACAAAATAAGACAGCACTCACATGATGGTTTAGAACACAGGGCACAGTTAAAGTTGACCAGTTCCAGCCCTACTCCCTCCTTACTTTGTTCCCCACTGGTCCACCCTCATACTAAGCTGCATTCACTTAATATCACAACACTGCATTATGACAAGTTTATTACTTTCCTGACTTGTTGGTTTATTGTGAATCATTCTATGTATTACAATTGTGCAAGGAGGTGGTTATAATTAATAAGTGGAAGGAACAGCATTTTCTTAGATTATGCCACAGATTCAGCCTGGGTGCTCAACATGGCCTCTTGCATCAACAGTCTTGCCATAACCTCCTCGACAATTTGTGGTGACAAAATTCCATCTAAGGCTAAATACGGGCAAAAGACAGATAGTCGACAAGTACTTTAAGGGAAAGTTGAAAAGAATTTTGCAGAGAGTTCAATAGGGCGTGAAATTGTTTGGGGTCCCATGCAGTTAGTGCAGGAGACAGGCGTCCTCCTCAGAGGAGGCCCACTCTTCGTGTGTGCACAACCCCCGGTGCAGTGTCAGTCGTGACCAGCTCCGGGTCGGCATGGAAATTTCCGGGACAATGGTGGCACATGGCTGGGGCCTCCGATCGCACGCGCTACAGTGCTCCCCCATCCTGAGGTCACCAATTCCCCGGGGACTTACGCTTACACGGAAATAAAGATCTAAAATTTTTTGCACTCCGCCGCAGTTGTGACATCTCCGAAAATAGATCCCCATACTTGTCGAGGCTCCCACAGCCCTGAATGAATTGGCAAGTGTCACTGTGCCCTGAATTGTTTGAGACTGGAGTTTTTGGGAAACCTTGTGAAGTGAAAAACCACAAAATGTGTCCACAAGAGAAAGTTTGTCTTGCGTCTGCTATTCAGATTTAACTTCAGACACAAAGTCAATGACACCACCACTCCCCCACCCCAGACATCCCACTCACACAAGCAGCTTTGAACTTCATTCCCTTTGCATGTTTGTACACAAGACTTCAAATTAAATGTCTTCTTTTTTTTCTTACAGCTTGCAACACCTGCCGACGAGCATGCCTGCTGGCCCCCCATCATGATCCTACGCAAGAGGCCCATTGTGTTGCAGATAGCCAGCCTTGTTTAGCACCAGGGACAAGGTCGTTTAAGTGATAATTAAGTCGTCTCATTAACGTAATGAGACACATTTTTAATGAAGGTGATTTGGGGGGGAAATGTGCATACACGATGAGGAAAACACGCAAGCTAACAGATGTAATGAGTGTGCAAGTACACATCTTTACAGCAAAATATATTCTTCAAAAGTTGCAAGAGCTTAATTCAGTGAGCATCAAAAGATTAACCCACTATGTCTGTTTGGCTTTTTAGTGACACTTGATCAAATTGGAAACAAAAGCCCAGACCGTTCCTACCACTGTAAATCTGAAATGTGCTCCTTTGAGCTTGTGCCAAGTACAGCAATCCCTATATCTCCTTCAAGCAAAAGTACCTCTTGAAATGCTGTTCATTCATTCAGTCTCCGTCAAAAGTTCACTTTATTCACTTGCTTCTCTATTGCAGGCTAAATACAAATTAATTATTTTAATACATCAGGAGTAACAGGGCTTGTTTACTTTGGTCATTAGGGCACAAGTGATTCTCTCCTGGCAAGCATAGCAGCCAATCAGATAATGCAGTACCTCTTGGTAAAAGCAAAACATACTCTGCCACTTAATACTGTTTGAATAGTCTCCAAAGTCCACAGTATTCAAGGAAGAGACACAGTAAACACGGAACCACAATGTACCACATCTAGCAATTTGTGTTCTTTAATTTAAGCTAGTGGCTTTTTATTGCAAAATACTAATGACATTAGGACATTAAAACATAAATTAAAAGTACAATACAATGATTCACAAGTCCTTTTCAATCTATATTTAAATGAATGCACTACAAATATATATAATAGAAAAATGATGAACCAGTTTTTTTTTGGCAAATATTTATTAATTTTGAATTTGATGCCTGCAGCACGTTCCAAAAAAGCTGACAAAATGGTATGTTTTTGATTCTGTTACATCACCTTTCCTTTTAACAAAACTCAATAGCTTTTGCGAACTGAGGACGTTAATTGTTGAAGCTTTGAAGGTAGAAATCTTTCAAGTCTTGGTTGATGAACAACTTCAGTCGCTCGACAATCTCTGTTGTTGTATCTTGCATTTCATAATACACCACACATTTTCAGAGAGACAGGGTCCAGACTGCTGGCACGGTAGTCTAGTACTCCCACTTCTTTACTACGAAACCATGCAGGTTTAAAACGTGCAGTATGTGATGTGGTATTGTTTTCATAAAATAAGCATGGACAATGTGCTTGGATGTTGCTGCAAAATCTCTGTAACTTTTATCAGAAGGTGCTTTCACATATGTGCAATTTACCTGTGCCATGGAAACTTACCAGAATCAGAATCAGCTTTACTGGCCAACTGAGTTAAAACACACAAGCAATTTTTCTTTGGCAGTTGGGCATTCAAAACAAAGAACAAAGAACAACAAAGCAACAAGAACAAAGAACAAGACATCACACCCCCATACGCCACTGACGGTAGCTGTTGAACTTTGCACTAACAACAAATCTCATGGTCGTTTTCCTCTTTGCACAGAAAGAGATAGTTGGGTTAGGCTTCAGCACTCTTGTGAGCTTTGTGAGGATAAGCAGCTATGAAAAAAGGATGGATGGATGGATGGATGGATGGATGGATGGATGGACATGACGTAAATGATTTTCCAAAACAATTTGAAATGTGGATTTGTGAGACCACAGCCCATTTGTCCTACTTGCCATCTGTGCATTTCAGGTGAGCTTGGGCCCAGATAAGACAGCCTTTCTGCGCGTTGTAATTTTGTATACAGCTTTTGCTCTGCATTGCAGAGTTTTATCCTGCATATGATAAGTAACAAGCTGTGTTTACTGTTAATAGTTTTCAAAAGTGTTAATGACCCAAGATGGCAATATTCTTTATAAAATGATGCCATTTTCTAATGCTGGGCCACCTGAGGGATTGAAGGTGACGGGCATTCAATGGTGGGTTTCGATCTTACTGCAGAGATTTCCCCAGATTCTCAGAATCTTTCAATAATATTATGGAGTGTAGACAATGAAATCCCTAAAATCCTTGTAAATGTATGTTGAGAAAAGTTCTTACACAGATGGACTATTTGTTCACGTAGTTCTTCACTGTGTGGTGAACAAGTAGTAAACAAGTAGTAACCCTTGCTTTTGAATAACTAAGCCTTTTAGGGATGCTCATTTTAGACCCAATCATGACATCCCCTCTTTCCAAATAACCTGTTCCTCCATTGAATGTCCCAAACGGGTGTTTTTGAAGCATTCCTTGGAATTGGGTTTGTACAAGGAGATTGTTTTTCAGTCTGTCTAGCAGCAGCCTTTTGGTTCTGGAGCTCCATAGTTGCATGGTGGGGGCGGTAGTGGGTTTGGGGGGGGGGGCACCTCCATTGCTCACAGGCTGTCATAAAGCCTGCCAATGGGACATCCGTCTCCAATAGCCACTATTAGCTTGTCAAGCGTGGTTAATAGACTCGTCTTTGAGGAGACATTTCTCTCAACAGCTGGGAAGTAGTTGTCCATTTTGTTGGAAAGCATGAATACAGAGAGAATGTCTTGTACCTGTCAACGAGCCGACAGTCCACACATGGCTGAAAGTGGGTCCAAGCATATTCCTGAAGTATATTTGGAATTATGCATGCCTATAAACGGACATTTGAGTGGTATGTTCGTCATTGAATGCCTTTGCTCAACATTTATTGATCTCTGCTTGTTTGTCCTCGACTTTGCGTGTGTTTTCCTGCATCCCACCATTTTCCAATTTACACACTGAGAGTCTCCCACCGTCCATACCAATTAGCAGCAGTTAACTGGCCAAGCCACTGGGCTGCGGATGACTACATTTCCCACAGCGCAAGGAGGGAGTTCACCTCCCATTATTAATGACACTGCCAGGGAAGCGACAGATGCTGAGCGATTTTCAGTGAACCTGCCTTTGGATTTGTTCCATCTCCCCGCAACCTATACTTCACTTGCAAAAGGTTGACTCTTCATTTGCAGGGACGATTTCATCCACTTGCTCCCTGTTTGATCTAGCAGTTTATTTATTTGCCCCTCTTGCCTCTGTGTGAAACTTGAAGCGATTGTCTGCGTATTATCATGCATCTACTCACACACACACCTTTGCAAAACAGGATGATGGGACAGAGATGAAGAGAAGGTGAGCCAGGGTTGACTGATCAATCTTGACGTTGTGTTAATAGTTTTCATGGGGGAAGGCATCACTTCCTGTTTTCCTGACTGTGTGTGCGGGTATGTCTCTCAAAGCATTATTGATCAAGTGCCAGGAGGGTGGGTTAATGCACAGTCTTTTCGAGTGCTAAGGGCACATGGCAACCAAAGTCATTTCAGGAAAAAGGGCCACTGGCGACAGATCTGTGAGTTTAATCGTTAAATCATGAGGAAGGGATAAAATGTTGCCCGTCTCCTTTCTAAAGTGACTCTCAGTGGCCTCAAGCGCTCATCTCAGGGTCAGCTGGTGGATCCCACATTTAAATTTAATAAATTTAACATGTCGTAAGCTTCCCTTTCACAAAAGTTTCAATCACTACTCTAGTACACTGGCCTGTGATAGGGAATTCGTTTTACACTGCTATCTCAGTCACCTTCAGTTAGTGTTTAGTGTAATCATTATTTTGGTATTTCAGTGGCTTTATCTATTGAATCATAAGCACATATACATATATTCATTTTTGTTTTCTTTAATTTATAGACTTTCCCGTTCTCTATGTTTGATTCCAATGAATTACACACATTATTCACTTTAAATGTGCAGAGCTCATTTGTATGTTTAGTTTTGACCTAAAATTGGTACACATATTTTTTCGTCATCTGGCCATCTTACTGTCTTAATGTATCAAAATGCAGTTCTTTACATCATGAGGATTTAACTTTCATTTTATTTAGTATTGCATTCTAAGATTGTTCAATTTAATAACAGCTGTGACTACTAGTGTTTTTTACAGGCCACTGGTGCTGATCAATAACCTCATTAATGATATATCAAGGAAAATTTGTGAAACAGGACACAAAACTAATTTAGTGGCCCTGAAAAAAATAGTGGAAATACGAGTTTAGCGATCCATGCCTTCAGTTCATGGTCACAAGATATATATCTTTCGAGTCTCTTGTAGGCCTCTCGGAAGATGCCTAATGCAAATCTCAATCAGCAGGATTGCTGGCAGCATACACTTCCATTTCACGATGGTCATAAAATTAACAATGGCCATAAAAGACACACTAGCAAAGTATGCTTGTAATGACATCTGGAAGCCCGCAGGTCATTGGCACAGGGCATTATACAGTAAAATATTCTGAAAGCATCACAGGATCAGAGCTTTTGTTTACTTCAGATTGATCTTTTTCTCTGTAATTGTCAGATGACCTAAAAATCTAATGATCATCATTAAGTTCCCCCTTCAGACACAAAAAAAATCACCCATGTGTAAGCAGTAGTTTCTTTATGGCTCTTGTGTCACACTATGGCAGGTCATATAATTTTTCCTTTTATGTGATGTAAAAACTGCAGTGATCCCTGTAAGATCATTATTTTACATGTGTGAAGATCTGTGCTTGCCTGGAAGCAGCCCATCAAAGTGCCAGTTGCCAAGGCAATCACTGGTATTTTGTGCGTGTACAGCAGTGTGGAAGTATACAAATAAATATGGGTCATATCATTAGACATCTCAACAATAAATTAACATGCCAGCGGGATATCTTTTTGTGCAAAAGCAGAAATCACTGTTGACCCTGTCAGTCAATTATTTGGGGGGCATTGAGAAAACTAAATTTGAACAAGTTACCGAATGCTCACAGTAGTAGTAGTTTCTTTCAGCTTGTCCCTTTTGGGGTCGCCACAGCGTGTCATCTCAGATGAACGCAAATATTTTTTTGGCACATTTTTTTTTTTTACGCCGGATTCCCTTCCTGTCACAAATGGTAATAAATAATGAGAAAACACTAAAATCAAACGATCTCAATAAGTGTTTCTGCATCAATAACTAATTTACATGATTGATTATTATGAAAGAATCTAAAGGTGCCTGAAGCCCAGGACAAAACAAATCAGGGCTCAGGATAAACGATAGGTCTCGGTCAAAGGTAAGTGGGTGTCTCAAAGCAACAAAAGAGAATACTTCAAATCATGTGGTTGTATAATAATTTTCAAGGCAAGCTTTTGGGGTGCATCCAATAAAATGACCAGCAGAGGATCCGTTATTTGAAACTACAGTCTACAATCTGACAGCAAGAGGGCGATAAAAGCTTGTTGCACATTTTGTAGGTAACATGTCTCCAAGGGATGGTTATGTCATTCTGTCTGTGTTGAGCTGCAGGAGGCGGAATCCCAAACAGTATTTAAAGAGAGAAACAACAGCCTGAATTATTTGAATGTTTTTCTCCCCAATATGTATATTTTTAATTGCAACCGCTTCTATCCTTGCCCTCCTACACTACTAACATTGCAATCAGGGCTTAAAAGACCACCAGGGAGTAAATTTAATGCACCAGCCTCCACCTCGAGTAGAACGGATACAGTAAAATGCTGCCCAATGCTGAGAATATAAAGGAGATTCAAACATGATTATGAATGTATAAGAAATGAGGAGGGTAAAACAGGAAGTGAATAAATAAATCACCTATAAACAAGAATGGGAGCATGTGCTGCTTTCGTTCATGACATAAAAGCAGTGTCAATCGATTGTGGTGGATGAAGGCAAGAGTTTTTTGTTGCTCACAGTCAGAACTACACAATGCTAGAATCTCAATCTATCATTTTAGAAGTGTTGCCACACATCACTGGAAGTGCAAGGGCATTTTATTCTCCTGATGAAGATTCCCCCCCACCCCCCAGCCCCCCAGGTGAGGATTTAAAGAGCACCACTGTAATCACTTTTTCTGAAGAACAAGGTTATTTATAACACTTGTTGCAGACTTAACACCCTCAACTGTGTTTTCTAGAGGACACTGGACGTTTGTCAAGTCACTGTGCTGCTCCTCATCACAAAACTTAGTCATACTACTCTGTTCAGATTTTTTTCTTTCTTTCTTTCTTTCTTTCTTTGTTTATTTATTGTGAGAGGGGGGTATAACATAGTTCCTTTAGAGGGGATGATTTACCTTGCATTGTCTGTAGTCGCAACCTTTGCTAAATGTCCAGTGTTGAGTGGTAAATACTGTCCAGGATACGGGTGACATTTTGCCATAGTTCAGCGTACACCAAGGGTCACCAAATCATTTAAAACTTCTTATGCTTCTTTTTGGGTGGATTAATTCGAAAGACAACCAGTATGATAGCTACAATAACAAAATTTGCTCAAACTACCTTGAATTATGTTTTTAATAGGCAGCAAGGTGGATGACTGGTGAGCACATTCACCTGAGCTCTGAGGTTGTTTGTTCAAATCTGAGCTCTGGCTTTCCTAGCTGGGATTTGTATATTCTTCCTGTGCTTGCTCGAGATTACTCCAGTTATTCTTCCAAAAACATACCTTATAGATTGATTTAAGACTTTAATTTGTCTGTCAGTGGGAATGTGAATAGTTTACAGTGAAGCCAGATAATTACATATACTATATTATAAGACCGTTTTTTTCTCACTGACATTAAATCAGACTAAAGACTTTCTCTTTTAGGTCAATTATGATTAACAAAAGGATCTCTATTTGCTAAATGCCAGAAAAATTATTAATTTTGTGGGCAATTTTTCAGTAATTTCTTCAATCTTACATTGGCATAAATTTCATCAATATTTGGAACTATTGCCTTAAACTGTTGTGATTTGGGTCAATCGCTTGGCTACCATTCCACAAGCTTTTCACAATAGATGACAGTAATTTTGGTCTGTTCTCTCTGAACTAACTGGTTTAACTGAGCCGAAATTGTAGGCCATTTTGCTCGCACAAGCCATGACAGGTGTATCTAAAACCAATTTAACAGGGTGAGCTCAGGGCTTTGTGATATACACTCCAAAATATTGATTTTGATGTCCTTAAGTAACTTTGCTAGCAGTTTGGCATTATGCTTCGTGTCATTTTGAACACCCATTTTCTCTCAAGCTTGACTGAAGTCTAGAGATGTTGTTACAGTATTTTCACACAATGTTCTGCTGAAGTCCCTAGTCTAGAACAACCACCCAACAACGTAATGCTGCCACCACATTTCAAAGTTGGGAGGGTGTTCTCAAAAATCTTTCTTCCTTTTTCTCCAAATGTAACAAAGCTCATTATGGCCAAACAATTGCATTTGAGTTTCATCAAATAACACGACATGTCTCCACAAATGAAGTCCATTGTTCTTGTGTGCATTTGCTAATTATAATCTGCCCTTTTGGTGTTCCTTTTGAAGTAATGGTGTCATGATCATTGATCTACAAGTTCTCTTTTGGAGATTGAATGGCTCTTTCCACCCTTCCTATCCTCCCCCTCCTCTCTCTCTCTCTCTCTCTCTCTCTCTCTCTCTCTCTCTCTCTCTCTCTCTCTCTCTCTCTCTCTCCCCGCCCCCCAGCTATTATCATCCTCTTGACTGTGCACCTGTTTCCAATCAGCACTCATCACTCCCTGTATTTAAACCTGCCTGAGTCAGGGATTCAAGCAAAAATATTCACACTTTTTTTGTTGTATGCATTGTCGACTCCTGTGTAAATTACCATGACCCACACCTGTACTTACCCACTTGTGTTCTCTTCCACTTCCAGTGGTCCACCCACATCTCCTGCTTCGCTGTCCACTTCAACCACAGTGTCAAGGTCATCCACCTCTTCACATTCCCTTGTTCCAATGGACCACTAGTAAGCCTTGAATGTAGGAACTCTCAGCCACTTCAAAATAAACCATAACATTTCTCATCTACTCCCTCCACCTCAGTCTGGTTTTGGGTCCAGTACCATAGGATACGATTACATATTATAACAGAATACTCTGGGAAACATGGACCCAGTGACACGGGAAACATTTGAGGGAAACACTCACACACCAGGGTACTTACATAGGCAGACAGGACAAAGCGCTCTGCGAAATAATTGAGTCATTAAATACCTTCACAAAACAAGTATTTCTCCTGTTCTCCCAAATGCACTCCAGCAACACACACCTCAGCGAACCTCCTGTGAGTGTTCCTCCTCACTCCACAGCCTCTGACCAACCCTTCTCCCATACAAAGAGCCTGACGTCCCTCTTCTAAACCTTACTCAGGGGACCTGTATTCATGTCAATTTTTATGAACATATTCACTAATATTCGATTTGCACCTGCTGAGTTATCCCACGGACAAATCCAAACTCACTTTCATTATTAACCTGTGCAGAAGAGCAGCCAAATGGACTACTGGATTTTGGCAAAATTCCTCCCCAGGAATTGCATCATTCCATTCATTTTCAAACTGGCTTAAGAATGTCTTCAACCAACCCATCAAGGATAGACAAGCCACTCAGTGCCTTCTAGCCCTCGTGCAGTGTTTGAGTTCTGTGGCTTCATATTCAATCGACTTTAGTATACTTATGAGTGAATGTAGTAAGGATAATTCCGCTTTGAAAAGATTTTTTAAAAGATTATCTGAGTAGCTAAAAGATAAGTGTACAACAGAGCAGGAGGAGGGAAGGATGAGGTCCTGTTACCCTGATATGTAGGGGTGTGAATCAATACGAGAGAGGGCATCCGGTTTGCTGAAATGAGAATCAAGGCGGAAGAAGAGGCTCAGACTGAATCACAACGTGATTCAATTCTAAATCAACATGTGGTCTTCCACCTGCTTTCTTGCCATGTGGAAGATGGAACATTATGTGAAGAAGGCTCAGGGAACCCAACCCTATCCCAAGACTTGAACACCCAACCATCTCTTTGTGCCCAATTGTGTCCGCTCAGAAGTCCTCCAGTTGGCCCATAACTCCAAACAAACCTGTCATCCCAGAATCACTCAAAATTATTCAATTCATTCAACAACACATCTGGTGGCCCAGTTTGGCTTAAGACACATGGGAGTTCATCCTAAACTACTCAATTTCTGCCCAAGGTAAAGCTTTGCACCAAACTCCCAACTGGTCTGCTATGCCCCTTACCCATTTAGAGATGCCCTTGGTCCCTGGACTTCATTATAGGCTTACCCCCCTCTGAAGGTAACACTATCATCCTTACCATCATTGATCGTTTCTCCTAGTATGTCCATTATGTACCCCTTCCCAAGTTGCCCTCTGCTCTTGAGACTGCTCACCTCCTACTTCTGTATTAGGACTTTACAATATCCCAATATCACATTGTCTCTGACCCCAGGTCCTCAGTTCTCCTCACAGGTTTGGAAGGAGTTCAGAAACACAGTAGGCCGAGGAGCCATTTTGTCTTCCAGCTACCATGCCCAATCAAAACCTGGAGTCCACATTTTGCTGCGTTGCTGCATGCAATCCCACCTCCTGGAGCACTTTTCTCCCATGATTGGACGGGTGCAAAGGACGACCACAACAACCTCACTTGCTCCACCACAGGTACCGTATGGCTCTCTTCATGGCATGCTTCGATTGCCAACTGCCTTTGTTTAAGAAAAGGAGCATGCGATGGTGGTTCCCGCGGTGAGGGAGCAGTTTTGAAGTGTCCAATCTATGTAGAAGAATATCAGGGCGGCTTTTATTTGTTCAGCAGAGGAAAAACAAGTGACTGACAGATCTTCATTGTTCTCCCACACCAGAATATTAAGTGGTTCAAAGGGTTTGTCTGTCTTCATGTGAACCCTCTCTTCAAACTGAATCCCATAAGCACTTTCCATGCTTCACTGGTCCCTTTAATTTCACTAATCCATCAATACCACATCAGTACAGTTAAAATTTCCTCTGTCTTGCCAGACCCATTCGACATTTCATTTTTCTCTGCTTAAGTTGGTCTCCACAAGTACTCTTAGCCCTCCAGCCAGAATAACCCTCCACCATACCATCGACAACCATCCTGCCTTCATGGCATCACACATACTTGATGTGTGGCACTGGGGTTGGAGTTTTCAATTCTTGGTGGATTGGGAGTGGTATAGCCTGGAAGAATATTCCTAGATCTCACTCAAGCTTATTTTAGACAATTTGCTCAATAGGGACTTTCATGCAGCCCATCCTGAGAAATCTTGCAGGACGCCAGGAGGAGTCTGTTGATGGGAGGGACACTGGGGGTACTGTCTTGATCTATGCCCCGCAGTTCCTCTCTCTCTCCACAGCAATTACCATCCCCTCGTATGTGCACCTATTCCCAATCAGCAATCATCATTACCTGTATTTAAACCTGCCTGACCCAGGGATTTAACGCCAGAATATACACACTTGCTTGTGGTACGAAGGTCGACTCTCGCGTGTAAGTTATTCTCCAATGGCCTGCTCCTGCACTTACCCCCTTGAGTTCTCTTCCACCTTAAGTGGTCCTCCGGTGTCTCCCACTTCACTGCATGTTCCAACCACACTATCTACTCCCTCTGCCTAATTCTGCTCTTTGGTCCAGTCCAATTTGATAAAATTATGTGTCGTAACAGATGGCTTCTTCCTGGCAGACTGCCCTTTGAGCCCATCTTGGTACAGTACTTGTTTCACGGTTGACAATGACTCACTCAGACAAGCTTCAGCCAGCATTCTCACAACGTCTTTTCGTTTTGTTCTTTGGTTTATATTCACATAAAACAAAGTACGTTTATCTCTGGGACACAGAACCTTTTCCTTCTTGAATGATAGCTGGATATTCCCATGGTGTTTATACTTTCACATAATTGTTTGAACAAATGAATGTGGCATTTTGACGGATCTGAGTATTGCACCCAAGTATGAACCTGACGTTTTCATGTCCACAGTTCTCTTCTTCGATTTCTTTTGATTTCTGCATGATGTTGCACTATGAAATAGTGTGTTTCAGGGGGTCAAAGTTCAAATACATCTTCAGGTATGTCATTAAACCAAATTATGTAATCTGGGATTTCCTAAATTGTTTAAAGACACACTACTCTTAGAGGATGTAAACTTCTCACTTCGCCAAAAGTAATAAAAAAAAAATACCCATTAAAATTCTTATTATTCTGCCAGTTGCCAAATTCACCCATCCATTTTCTGAGCGACTTATTCTCACAGGGATCACAAAAGTGCCAGAGCTTACTCAAGCTAACTTCAGGCAATCAGCAGACTACACCCTGAATTGGTTGCCAATCAGTCACAGGGCACATACTGTATAGACACCATCACTAAGGAACTGAGCGGTTCTGGGTTTCCTTCCACATCCCAAAAACACACATAAATTGGACACTCTAAACTATTCCTAGTTATGTTTGTGGGTACGACTGTTGTCTGTCGTCACGTGCCCTCCGTTTGGCTGACAACCAGGTCAGGTTGTACCCTGCCTCCAGCCCGACGACAGCTCGGATTGTCTCCAGCGTTCCCGTGACCCTCGTGAGGTTAAGCGGCTCAGAATATGGATGGATGGATTTAAGTCATTGTTATGATATATCGAAAGTTGATTTTTAGAACAAACTCGAGGTTGACTTATGGTCCTTCTGGGCAACTGGGTGCCCACAGGCACCATACCCAGGTTTACATTTACATTACTTTTTTTCTTTCAAATTGAATGTCTCAGGTCAGTTATTTACATGTCACATACCTTATTCTGATCTGGCATTTCTACCTGCAACTACATTTAACCAGAAGAGCCGTTGCACAGAGGTGGGATGTGCAGGTCTGTGTAAACATCACATATTTTATATAAATTGGAAATCAGTCGCAATTGTTTTTACACTTTATTTAAGCAACAGCTTCCTATAAATGGGCTCCTCCTGGAAGCATTGAAGAGACGAAGGCATTTACTTTGACGTTTTGGTCTCTCCAGATTCGCAGATTTTTTTGTGAATTTTTTTAAAATGATTTAATAGTCCTTTTAGTTTTGCTACTTTCTAAGCATACTGTAATGTTTAATTCTTTGAAAGTTTAAATGGAAAAAAACTTTCTCAATATCAGAGCACTACATTCTATTCTGTGTTTGGAAGGAGCTATATTTTCAAATGTGTCAACGATTATATATATTACTGTGCATTCACATCGTGACTGAGCATGTGCAGACAGAACACAGCATAACACCATTCCAAGTCTTTGTTTACTTGGCAGTTTGGGGAAAGGAATATTCTACTTCTGTGAAACCAAAGTCATTTCCATTTGGTTTCAGGCCATTTGTTCTAATTGGGGTACAGTATTTAAAGTGCGGGTGACATCCCTATAAATATTCTAAAATAGATATTGTAATGAAAAATACATGTAACAGCATTCACTTCAATGTCTATATGAAAAAAAAGTGAACGGAGAGCGCGTCATCCATGCACAAATTTGTGCAATTGATTGTCCCTTGACATCCAAGTGGTCGCCATATTAGTCGCGTGATTAGTCCTTGACGTCATCGTCACAATGCCTGCTACTATGGAAGCCGAACAACAGAGGTATTGGGATTTTTCCAACGCCCCTTCTGACATGGAAGCTCTTTTCGAAAAGGACAACTCCACACAACCGAGTGAAGTTACCGGGGCAATATTACACTATTGTTTCGACCCATATTCAGATGATATACCATCACGGCCAAACCGCATCCCGTCCGATCCACTTCCGCGGCGGAGATGAGCCATCGCGGCTCATCGCAGCCGGCCGGTGTGGGCTATGACGGAGCCGAGTGTTCACAGTCGAGCCGGCGCACTTCATGCTCGCACGCGACTGAGTAACGCATTCTCGGCTGGGTTCTTCAGAGCCGCCCCTGTCGCAAAGCCCGGCGCGCAGCCTTCGCGGAAGATGTGACCGCCGAACGCGGCGCCTCAGCCGGTGTGGCTGGGGGTGGAGCCGAGCTATGTTGCAGGCTGAGTGAGACATTGTTGGCTGGGCAACGTGCACATCGACACATTTCAGAGACCGATCTTTTGTTACATTAAGAGAGAGACCGATTACGTGGTCCACCCCAAACTATTATTTTTTTTAGTAGCTGTATGCGCACATCAACACATTTCATCCGCGGATCTTTTGCTACGTTATGAGAGAGACCGATTACATGGTCCGCCCCAAACTATTTTTTTTTTTTAGTAGCAGCATACACACCTACCTGTTATTTGGAACCCACGAAGTTCTCATCCTTTGCACCCGTGCAATCATTTTTTCATATCAAACATGGTCTCTTTCAAACTTATGAAGGGTAATTCCATTCTCCCTAGTGTTCGACCAATGTCCAGCAATGCAATGAGCCGGCATTTTGGCTAACACGAAGGAACAACGAGCTACCTTCGCGGAGGTAAAATTAATGGAAACAAACGAGGCACCACTGTCCTTTACGTCACTTCCTGCTTCTTCTCGACAACAAATTCCTGAGAGGATTTTCATGGCGGGAGTTACAAAAAGCTGCATACGTCAAAATCATGTTTTGTGGTGAAAAAAAAAAACACATGGGACCATATTGGCTGTGGGTTTTTTCATTCATCATATACCAAAAATCATCCGTTTGAGGACACTTGAGCTTTAAAGACCACATTTATTTCATTTTGGCTTCTATCCTGAATTTCATCAGAATAATCAGCCCCATATACAAAAACAATTCATTTGACTGAATCAAGCATTTGGAGGCCCTGTAGCTCAGTGGTTAGAGCACTGGTTTGATAAACCAGGGGTTGTGGGTTCGTATCCCACTGGGGCCTCCACTCCCTGAGAAGGGTTGTGTCAGGAAGGGCATCCGGTGTAAAAATTGTGCCAAACATATGTGCGTTCATCTGAGATGACACGCTGTGGCGACCCCGAAAGGGACAAGCCCAAAGAAACTTTGACTGAATAAAGCATACCTCTGTCATCAGATCCATCTTCCGGCTGATGTTTTCATGGAGGCAAAAGGTGGACCAAAATGCAGTCAAGCCTGGAGGCAAAGCGGGAGTGCAGAAATTAAAAAAAGAAAAGATTTATTTTCGAAAACAAAAGGATAAAAATGACTACTGTTATATCAAAAATATTAAATTAACAAAGTCCCGAAAGTAAGGTTGAAAGTAACCAGGAAACACTCAATGTAATTTCATCACAACCAAAAACCATAACATGACAAGTGAACCATGATTTACAGCATTATCAATGAAATGACACAGACGAAAATAAACCCTGGGAAGTAAATACAAATAGTCAAGATCATGACAATGATTGGCTGACCGAAGAGGAGATGTGACAAGAACGATTGGAAAACCAAATATGCAGACAAGAC
This sequence comes from Syngnathoides biaculeatus, assembly GCF_019802595.1. Classification (NCBI taxonomy): domain Eukaryota; kingdom Metazoa; phylum Chordata; class Actinopteri; order Syngnathiformes; family Syngnathidae; genus Syngnathoides; species Syngnathoides biaculeatus. The sequence continues at coordinate 36,196,098 of NC_084641.1, forward strand.
ATTAACATGGTACATAGGATAACATGACAAAACATGAAACAATCTAAGTCTAAATAAATATTAACTCAACAAAAACAAAAGCAACATCAGTAAAACTCTCCCATCTGATTTCAATCAAACCACATTATTTTTTATGAAGGCAAAATTTAAAACATTTATTGTATAAAATATCTTCAGATCGTGTAGGTTTATTAATGTCATGGCCACTAACTATATGTACACAGAAAAAATTAATTAAACTAAGAGCTAAAAATAATCATAATAATCTTAAATTGCAATGGAGACTGAACACGTAGTTAAATTATCCTGAAGAGTGTTTTAATGAAAGCAACAAGGCATTAATGAAAGGTTGAACTCTCCCAAAGAGTTACATAAATTTCTGAGACAGACTGTTGCAAAGGCCCATTTATTTAATTGAGACACAATTAATTATCTGAAGACCATCCTAAAGGCATCAATTACTGTGGCATAATGTGAACACCCCTAATCTACTGCATCCAGAAATGTGTACAATAGAATACCACCATTTAATATAGTCACACAATGCCTGATTTGTGTGTGCTGACACTGTGCCTGTCAAAAATGCACCATGAAGAAAATCCTCATCCTCCAGTAAAGCACCTCCCAATCTTGACACATGAAAAGTCATCTGATGAAAATGCACATCCAATAAAAACCTGAAAACTTAAATCTTCTTATCCATAAATGCTACTAATCAGCTCATGGTTCGTCAACATTTTAGTAAAAAAGTCTATTCATGTTTTTAAATGAAAATTAGTACCCATACATCCATCCATCCATCCATTTTCTTCACCGCTTATCCTCACGAGGTCGCGGGGAGTGCTGGAGCCTATCCCAGCTGTCAATGAGCAGGAGGCGGAGTATGCCCTGAACTGGTTGCCTGCCAATCGCAGGGCACATTGAGACTAACAGCCGCACTCACAATCACACCTAGGGGCAATTTAGAGTGTCCAATTATTGTTGCATGTTTTTGGGATGTAGGAGGAAACCGGAGTGCCCGGAGGAAACCCACGCAGGCACAGGGAGAACATGCTAACTCCACACAGGCGGGTCCGGGATTGAATCTGGGACCTCAGAACTGTGAGGCCAACGCTTTACCAGCTGATCGAGTGTGCCAGCAACTTGGTACCCATTTCTTGAAAAAGGTACCAATAAAATTGGCTTAACAGCATTACATAATCCTATTACATGTAAAGTCCATGTTTGTCAGTCATCTTGTATAAAAAATAGACACAGCAATTTTGGCAAGTGAGTCTAACATTAGCCCCTTTGTGCAGTGCTTTCAAGGCAAATTGGGGCATCAAAGGTGGCCTTTTCAGACAAAACTCTCAGAAGCATGACATTGCTTTGTGTGTGTGTGCATGTGTGTGTGTGTTCACACAGTTGCTGTGGCTTCGCACTCTTGGGAAATTTAAAATGTGGCATTGTCAGTGCCAGCAACTTCAAGAGCAACAATTGCTTTCAGCACAGAGGACATTGAGGCTTGAATATTAGACTTCAAACTATACTCACAGCACTTAACACATGGTGTGTGTGTGCATGTGTGTGTGTGTGTGTGTGGAGGTGTGGGGCCTGTGTTACGCCTTTGAGAAAAAAGTTGAAAGCTGGCAAATTTGTGATTCTACTGATACCTAAGGGGCAACACGGCTGAGACATCACCGTAACTGCCAAGACTGATCAGTTGCGGTGGAACCAGGACTCAGGAGACCAATATATTGATTGCACTCTCACCAGGAAGATGTCTGGGATTACATCTCCAAACAACATCACAACCAGTTCACCTGGTAGTTACTCACAAAGGCTATTATTCACTAGATATAATCATCCATCCATTTTCTTAGACGCTTGTCCTCACAAGGGTCGCGTGACCACCGCAGCCTTTCCCAGCAGTCAACGGGCAGGAGGCAGGGTACACCCTAAAATAGTTGCCAGTCAATTGCGGGGCACATGGAGACAAACAACAGTCGCACTCACAATCACACCTAGGGGCAGTTTAGAGTGTCCAATTAATGTTGCATGTTTTGGGGATGTGAGAGGAAACTGGAGTGCCCGGAGAAAACTTACACAGGAACGGGGAGAACATGGAAACTCCACACAGGTGGAGCTAAAAATTCATCTAAAAAGAAAAATCTAGAAATCACAATGTATGATTTTTTTCAACAATGTATTTGTTTGATACAGCTGCAAATAAGTATTTGAACACCTGTCTATCAGCTAGAATTCTGACCCTCAAAGACCTGTTAGTCCGCTTTTAAAAGTTCACCTCCATTCCATGTATTATCCGAAATCAGATGCACCTGTGTGAGGTCGTTAGCTGCAAAAAGACACCTGTCCACCCCATACAATCAGTAAGACTCAAACTTGTAACATGGCCAAGACCAAAGAGCTGGCAAAAGACACCAGAGACAAAATTGTACAACTCCACACGGCTGGAAAGGGTTACGGACAAATTGCCGAGCAGTTTGGTGAAAAAAGGTCCACGGTTGGAGCAATCATTCGAAAATGGAAGAAGCTAAACATGACGTCAATCTCAATCGGAGTGGAGCCCCATGCAAGATATCATCTCGTGGGTTCTGAATTTTGAGGGGACCGTCTGGTAGTCTTTCTGTTAAATGGGAGAAATTAATGGTTAGTTGCCTGAGCCCAGGTGGACCTGGAACGTCACCTACAGCCAGTGGAGCTGTGGGTGCAGGAAACGGTCTGTTGGTATGACACTCGAATGGAGTCCACCCTTTAGAAGAATTTAATGACATCCGTATGTTCATCAATGCCAATGGAAGAGCTTGCAACCAATTGAGTCTGGATGAAGCTAACGCCTTAGCCATCTTTTCCTTAATGTTCCTGTTCATGCGCTCAACCTGACCTTGCGATTGTGGATGACACACAGAACCAAAATGATGTATAACATTTTTTTCTACAGCCTGGAGATGTTTGTTTTTGAAATGAGTTCCATTGTCTGATCTAATTTTCCTAGGGAACCCGTGTGTTGGAATGTAATGATTAACCAAATGTTTTACCACAACGCTCGCTGTTTCAGATTTGCAGGGATATGCTTCTGGCCATCCTGAAAAAGAATCTACTATAACTAGCAAATACCAATAACCTGACACTGTTTTAATCATGTCAGTAAAATCCATTGAAATCACCTGACTGGGAGTGTCCACGTCCGGATCGTGGACTCCCTGCGGTGGTTTTGTTGTAGGCATACTGTTATACCTACTGCAAACGCTGCAGTCCTGCAGTTCACCTTTAACAATTTGGCTCATAAAAGGATGCCACCAGGAGTGGAGTCGTCTCAATGTTTCATCCACACCTACATGGCATGTTCTATGGGCTTCAGAAATTTGATTTTTCACTTGTGTCTGAGATGGAATGCATTTACCTTCTTTTCGCCATATGCCATCCTCATCTTTGACACCCCCTTTCGACTTCCACATACTCTTTTCTTCTGGACTTGCCTTTTCCTGCCACACCTTAACTGTTTCTACCGTCACCTCCTGTTGATTTTCACATTCAGACTCACTTACATTTAGTTGGAGTGTTGGTCGGTACCCTGCAGCCTTTTTTGCTGCTTGATCTGCTGATTCGTTACCTGCTGATACAAAATCATTAGTTCGAGAGTGACCTTTGCAATTTATTATTGCTCCCGCTGTTGGGAGCAGTAACGCATCTCGCAATTTGAGAATGTCGTCCTGATGTTTAATGGGTATACCGGTTGGAGTTTGGAAATATCTGCTGCCATTCTTTTAATGCAACATGAACTGTCATGTATGCATATGCTGAATCTGTGTAAATGTTTACTGAGTGGTTTTCTGCTAACCTGAGAGCTGCTGTCAATGCCAAAATTTCTGCTCTTTGTGCTGACTGTGAGCCTAAAATTCTTACAGCTTGGACTTCTTCAAAACCTGTTTCTATTGGTTGGGTTACTGCAAATCCAGATTGAAGGGCATCGTTGCCCTTGAAGCAACATCCATCTGTGAAAAGAATGAAGTCCGGGTTCTCAAGCGGTGTCTCATAAGAGTTCAGTCCGAAGTGAGTCTTCTTCCTGAGTTCTTCGTACACAACAATGTGATTCTCCTTCAAACAGACCTTCAGTCATATTTACTCCTTCATGAATAAAGAGAATATGTGGTTGTGTTAAAATTGCCTCAATTTTCCTCTGTCTTCTTCCGGTCATGGTAAAAGCTTGACTTGTGACGTACTGGACTGTACTGTGTGATGTTCGCACAGTCAGTGGGTGATGGAGAACAATGTGAGATGTTTTCTGAATCACTCTGGCTAGAGCAGATGCGAAAGCAGCACATATTGGATGTCTTTGCTCATATTTTTCCAATGGAGTGGATGCATACAGACAGACTTGTCGACTTCCTCCTTCCCCTTCTGATAAAGGGCAGCAGACAAACTGCTGACCTTTTCAGATTCGTCTAGATAAAACATGCGGTTGTAATCAGGAATTGCAAGAGCCGCAGCAGCGGGAAGATGCTGTTTCAAGGAAATGAAGGAAGTATCTGCTTCGGTGGTCCAACAAAGAATATTAGAAAGGTTCCGCATACCCTGGTCATTTACCATCTGTCGGAGCGGGTAAGTAAGTTCAGCAAAGTCTGGAACATGATGTCTGGAGTAGTTGCAAAGAGCAAGAAAGGCCAGCATGGTTTTGACATTCATTGGTTTTGGGTAATGAAGGATGTCATCTTTGTGAGAGGGAGACATTCCTGTGCCAAGGCGTGAGATCAATCGTCCGAGAAAGGAAACCTGTGGTCGGGCAATCTGAAGTTTGGACTTGGAACACTTCAGGCCAACAGAGGCCAAATGAGAGAGCAAAGACCTGGTGGCTTCAAGACAAGAAGTTTCAGATGGAGCAAGGACAAACTTGAGCCATTCCAAGTGAAAGCAAAACATTGCCTCATTGAAGGATGGAGAGGAATGCAAAAGAAAGCATTAGCCAAGTCAATGCAAGTGAAATGAGTGTGGGCTGATGTAATTTGGGACAGAGTCGAGTGAGGGTTCGGGACTGGCAAAGTGGGAGTTAAAACAGCCGCATTAATTGCTCGCAGGTCATGGACCATGCGAAACTTTCCAGTGTCTTTCTTTTCAATGGGTAAAATTGGTGTGTTATAGTTAGATTCAGGAATTTCACATAACACCCTTGCTTTGAGCAGGCCATCAATTGTGTCCGAAATGCCAACCATCCCAGCCTCTTTTACAGAGTATTGGGGAACATATATTCATCCTGGTTTCATCAGAAACGCAACAGGTGAGACAGTGCAGATACCAACATCAGTGGGATTCGTAGACCACAGCGACGCAGGAAGGGAATCAAGAAGTTGACCAGCAAAGTCACTGTCGGTTGTTTCACGTCCTTGGTGCCTATCCAGAAACTGGTGCTCCAAAACAGAAGTTGTCAAAAATGTGTTAGACTGAATCCAATAAGCATCAAGGGATGAGGAATAGAGTAATTGAGAGTGAAATGAATTTTGCCAATCTGTCGCCTGTGTGCATGTCAGGACAAACAGACCAAGATCCTTCGCTGTGTGCTGAGGCGAAACCATCAAGGAGACATGTGAGTGACAAGGAGGGATAGAAGGATCTGGAGGATCCGCCATCTTATACCATTCGAGTTGTTCAGGAGTCAAAAACACCGAAAGGCAACACCTGGTTTGCCCACAAACAAATCACCCATGTTCAATTCCCATATGTTGTTATCAATGTCCTGAAATGCCTCGCTATATATCTCTTCTCGTTATCTGTCATAGTACAGAGTGCAATGCATACAATCAGTTACCATATAATAAGATCTGAGATTACGGACCTAAGGTGACCAGAGATTCCAAAAGTGCTCAGCCTCGAGCCAACCACTGGAGTCGATATCCACTCTTGCCCAATAGATGTCAGCAGTGGCGTATGCCACAGACCGTTGTTAAACAAGCGGAAACTGGGATGTGGCACCAGAGGCAGAGGCGGCAGAGCAGCAGTACGTGTTACCATCCGGAAATTCCAGGATAAGTCCATCAGGGCTGCATTTGATGAGAGGGCACGTGGCGATGAGATCTCTGCCCAAAAGATTGACCTTGAATCCAACAAGTGAGATGGTTTTCCTGGTAAGAGACGTATCAGGTGGCAGGGCTGTAATAGTAGAATGCCGAGCTCCATCATTGCGGAAACTGTCCACCAGAGGGCGGTAGATAGTACTGGTTTGGCACTGAGGGATATCCCTGTTACTGCTGCTGGTGCTGTGTAAGATGTCCTCCCTCTCGGGATTGGTTGTAACCTCGTCGATTGTAGCCACGTGCAGGTTGTTGGCCTCTGCCTCTCCATCCGGACACTTGAGGTCGCTGTCTGCAAGCGCGGGCCCAATGACCAGGCCGTCCACAATTGAAGCACATGTCACGGCCACCAGGGCATGCACCTGGACCTATGAATGAACCTGCTTGATACATCATGCACTCGGAACTGACAGAGGGAGATGAGATCACAGCATGAGTGGCTTCTTCCTGATTTTTCAGATATTGCAACTGCAACATAGCAAGTTGTGTTTCTGTACTTTTGTGTTTATCTACCTTAGATTCTTTCTCTTTAGCATATCTCCTCAAATGATGTTTAAGATGTGACAAACTCTGGTCAACCTCACCACCAGGAAGGTCTGGATTGGCCTCCATGGCCTGCGCCACAGACTTGGGAACGCCCTTCAAAATAGCTGCTCGGAACACTTGCGAATGCAAGGCGGAGGCCGTAGGAGCGTGTCCTGTTTTCAGAGAATAATCAGTGAGGGCACGGTCAACAAAAGCCGTGGCCTCCTCATCTGCTTTGGGAGCAAACACCATATCTGAGATAACACACTCGGGAAGTGGAAACAAAGCGTCCAGTGCTGTAGACAAATAATTTTCTCGTGTAAGAGCCTGATGATCGGGGAGAGAAGAAAAATCTGAATTTTGCATCAGAATATTCAAATGTGAAAGTGGGCATGATTATGTAAGAAGGACATGGATATCACCTGCTGTTAACATTTGTCCCGTAACCGCTCTCTGCACTGCTTGAAGCCAATTTAGACCACCAGATCATATAGGTGGAAGTTTCTGCATCAGCACACTCACATCAGCGGGAGAGAAAGGTTTGTAAAACAGAGTTACCAGTAGCCGGATCAACTTTGGCCAACATGGGAGCCTGTAAGATTTGGGAACGTGTCACAGGACGATGAGGAGAAGCTGGACCTTCGGAAGATTTCTCGGGGTCTTCAGGACTTCCGGTTTGATCCAGAACAGAGTCGTGGTGAGAACCTGAAAGATTCTGGACATGACACTTTATTTCTGTTATTTGGTTCTGTAACTGATCAATGTACAACCTGTTTTCCACTTCCCCACTTCAAGGGCCTCTACCAGCTTAGACAGCAAATTCCTGTTCTCTCTTCAGTCGGGCTGCTTCTTGTTCTGTGCGGAGGGCACGTTTCTGCTCCTCCACTTCAGCGTTTGCTCTGTTTTCATGTTCAGTGGTGATCTCTAATATTTTGTGGAACCTCTTGATGTCTATTTAATTCCGCCTTGTACATTCCTAGCCGATTCAAATGTGTAAATGGGTCAGCTCTCAAATCTACAACTTTGTCCAATTTTCCTTCTAATTCTTTAATGGCAGCGGTCACTCCAGCAGCCAGAGTTACTGCAACCGTATTCATGTTTGATGTTTGTTGTGAATGAGTGAGAGGCGTTTGATCATCTACATCTACTTCAAGTCGACCGACAGTTACATTCAACACTGGAGCCTGAAATTTCCTGGCGTCATGGTAAGGTGGTACACATGGGTCATTTGGAGACAACGACAAAAGATGTTTCTCCTCCAAGTAACGAGGCGGCGCAGAGGGCACTTTGGGTGTTGAAGGTACCAGACCAACACTCTCTTCCTTGACAGCCAAACGGGACAACTTTAACGCACATCCCATTGCCATCATCCTTGCTCTCGCTTTCATTTCCACAACTTAAGGCAACCTGTTAGTTTTTTCCACTTCCAATTTGCCGCTCTTTTAGCACAAGCTTTTTCTGTTTCCCTCATTAATGTCACCAAACACGCAGTTGAAGACATTGGAGGAAACATCCATTCTCACATTTCCCTCATCCATTCTTTCAATTGTTCTTTGTCATTCTCTCGTTCTTTTTCAGGCATGCTTTGATGCCTTGATGCCACAATATGCCACGTATGCCATCAGAACTATATACAAAAGAAAACAAATACTCATTAAATTCATATTACACAAATAAATGACAAAACACAGATAACATACAGAATGGTTTAGTATTTGCCACAAATCGAACCATTCACTTTCCCTATGAAACTCTTCTCTTAATTCAAATTGTCTTTTATCAAAAGTGGTCGAACCTCTTTGATTTTTTTTTCTTCTCAAAAGTACTCTTAAAATCTTATTTGAGGAATTCTAGTTTCTAGGATTCTTGAAAGAACGAAACAACCTCTCCTAAAATAAAATTACAATTGCGCAATTCACTGTTCATCCGGGTATCTCTTTTCAACTTCTGTTCATCCGGGTATCTCTTCTTTTTATAGTGCACACTTTGTCCTTTGATTTCGAATGAGGAATTCTAGTCTCTAGGATTCTCTGAAAAGAACGAGACAACCTCTCGGTTCACAAAGTTTTGTCCTGGCTTCAACCTATTGGTGTCTGCCAGTCACGGGATTTACAACCTCTTTGTGTCGGCACAACCTCCGATCACAGGGCACTTCTAAACCCTTTTTAGAGTGGTACGCCCACACACTCTATGGCTTTTCAACCATTTAGGTGGGACGCACCGGTCCCACCAGGGCCTCTAACCCAGGACTATACCACCCACAGTTTTCCCACTGTTCAACCAGCCAGAAATTAATTTCACACTGACACAAATTCAAACGTGACATGGACCTCAACACCAGTTAACAAACAGAAGATCACTTTTGGAGGATAAATGTCCTCTCACCTTGTCAATTGTCAACCAACACCTCAGTCCGAAATCACGTCGGGGTCTCCAATTGTTGGAGGACGCTTTTTTCCTCCCCGTGTGTTCGTTTAGTTTCGGGTCGTGAGAATGTTGGTTATCCAAATACAGGCTGGAGATGATGAACAGTTTCTTCGAAGCTTTTACTTACAGAACATTCTGGGCACAAATGAGTGACAGACAATGGCTGTAGCAGATCAGAAGTGCAAAGATACAAAGGACTTGCAGCATTCTTATACTATCAGAAGGGTCCGCATCACAAAAGTATGAAAGGAAAACAAAGAGCATCACATGAGAATCGCATCATAAAGCAAAGAGCATCACAAAATATCGGCAATCATAATGACTAAACCAAATCTATCTGGTAATAACGGGCATATTCCTACCTCCTGGTCTCTAGTAAACATTTCAGCAAGATTCAGTTAAGGTTACCTGATGAGTTGCCATGCTGCAAACATGAGTTATACAGTCATGACTAAATATGAACAGAAGACACACTTCACCTCCTGTTGTCATTTGCGAGAATTACCAAGTTCTTCATATACGATCCATAGTAAACGGTGTGTCATAAGACGAGGCCTTCTGGAGGCGCACTGCTTTGATCTGACACGCTGGCTCTCTGCTGGGGCCCTCAGCATGACTCACTTGCCTGTAGGAGTGTGCCTTTTATGTGTGTGTGACAGATTAGACCGGTGCATGTCACCAAGCCCAAAGTAAGAGCGGAATATGGCTCACGGAGGACTGTCACCGCAAGGGAAGCAGCAATAGCTGCTCGACTGCCACACGCCATCTCAGATATGCTCCTGTGTGTTGTGCAGCCTTAATAACTACTGCTTGGATCCTACTCATACATCGAAGTTATGGTACAATTCAACGGTCACCTTTCAGTTAGTTTGGGATAGCCTTAGATGAGCGAACCAAGCAATGCACACTTTTCTCTTTACTGTCAGACAAGTTGGCTTATACTTTTCTCTCCTTGTCTAGCAGGGTTGAGGTTAACTAGTCTTAAATTGCTCTAAACAAGTTTTGCAACTACCTGACAAATATGTTTTTTTTTCATTGATATTGTTATTATTTGCTTTTTTGTACCCTACCACTCGCTCAAAGATAGCTGGGATAGGCACACTATCTTACCCAGGATTGTCTGTTTGTCTGTATCCCCATTATTTACACACTTTTTAGCGGGTCCGACTACAGTGTGACACTGGACACACTCCAGACAGTTGATTGGTCACAAATGGAAAGGGAGTATGGCAAAAAATCTCTCTTTGAAGGAGTAGGAAAGGTTATAGATACAAGTCGGCCAAACAATAATTACTAGATGTTAGTGGAGTTTGAGACCACTCATTTCCTTCCCCATCTTATACAGTACCGCGAAACAACATGCTGGTATCAGTGATCCATCTGATACCAATACTTTTTGCAAATACACCAAATGTGTCTGTGAAATCTAAAAAAAGGAGTGCATTTCATATGAATGATTTATTAATAAAATACAGCACTAGGGTAATTGTATTTATTACTTTTATATATATATATATATATATATATATATATAAGCACATTGATGTAGCAGTTAGACACCTTCATTTTGTCATAAAGGGTTGAAAGTTAAAGTTGAAATTGCAAGTAAATATTTAATCAGATACCATGCCCAGATTTTTAGTCATTTACCATTAAAATTAAATTAATTTGAGTGTATAAAACTAGAGCTAAAATCTTAATCTCTACCCATCTTTTTGAGTTTTTTTTTAAAGAAAAGGTTGATGGATATTGTGAGGGAGAACACAAAAAAAGTGGGTGTTAGAGAGCAGGATGCACGAGATAGGCTTGTATGGAAAGAGATGACATGCTGTGGTGACCCCAAACGGGACAAGCCAAAAGAAAAAGAAGATTTTAAGTTTACCATGGCTGTTTTATCGCAGCTATAATTGAATCAATGCTATTCTGTGTAATCCAATTCTTATGATCAATTCTTTACGAAATTTCACTCGAATACATCTAGCTGTTTAGCCTATGTGAGATTATCTCAGTGATACACACATGTCCGAAGCATGGAAGGACCATCACTGTCCACTCCTTTTTTGTCTGCTGATTATTAAAGGGACTGTGGAATTTTCAAACTGTGAGCAAGAATTGAACGTACAGTGAAGAGGTATTTGAACATCCTGCTATATTGCAAGTTCTCCTACTTAGAAATCATGGAGGTGTCTGAAATTTTCATTGTAGGTGTATGTCCACTGTGAGAGAGATAATCTAAAAAGAAAATCCAGCAATCACAATTTATGATTTTTTAACAACTTATTTGTGTGATACAACTGCAAATAAGTATTTGAACACCCAAGAAAACCAACGTTAATATTTCGTACAGTAGCCTTTATTTGCAATTACTGAGGTCAAAGTTTTCTGTAGTTGTTCACCAGGTTTGCACACACTGCAGGAGGGATTTTGGCCCACTCCTCCACACAGATGTTCTCTAGATCAGACAGGCTTCTGGGCTGTCACTGAGAAACATGGAGTTTCAGCTCCCTCAAAAGATTTTCTGATGGGATTAAGGTCTGGAGACTGTCCAGGCCATGCCAGAACCTTGATATGCATCTTACGGAGCCACTCCTTGGTTTTCCTGGCTGTGTGTTTCGGGTCAATGTCATGTTGAAAGACCCAGCCACAAGCCATCTTCAATGCTCTAACTGAGGCAAAGAGGTTGCTCCCCAAAATCTCACAATACACGGCCGCGGTCATCCTCTCCTTTATAAAGTGCAGTTGTCCTGCCCATGTGCAGAAAAGCACCCCCAAAGCATGATGCTACCACCCTAATGCTTAATGGTAGGGATGGTGTTCTTGGGATGGAACTCATCATTTGTCTTCCTCCAAACACGGTTAGTAGAATTATTACCAAAATGTACCATTTAGGTCTCATATGACTACAAAACTTTCTCCCATGACTCCTCTCTATCATCCAAATGGTCATTGGCAAACTTAAGACAGGCCTTGACATGTTCTGGTTTAAGCAGGGGAACCTTCCGTGCCATGCATAATTTCAAACCATGATATCTTAGTGTATTACCAACAGTCACCTTGGAAACAGTGGTCCCAGCTCTTTTCAGGTCATTGACCAAGTCCTGTCGTGTAGTCCTGGGCTGATTCCTCACCTTTCTAAGGATCATTGAGACCCCGCGAGGTGATATCTTGCGTGGGGCTAGACTCCGATTGAGACTGAACGTCATGTTTAGCTTCTTCCATTTTCTAATGATTGCTCCAACGGTGGACCTTTTTTCACCAAGCTGCTTGGCAATTTGTCCGCAACCTTTCCAGCCGTGTGGAGCTGTACAATTTTGTCTCTGGTGTCTTTGGACAGCTCTTTGGTCTTGGCCATGTTACAAGTTTGATTCTTACTGATTGTATGGTATGGACAGGTGTCTTTTTGCAGCTAAGGACCTCACACAGGTGCATCTGATTCAAGATAATACATGGAGTGGAGCTGGACTTTTAAAGGCGGACTAACAGGTCTTTGAGGGTCAGAATTTTAGCTGATGGACAAGTGTTCAAATACTTATTTGCAGCTGTATCACACAAATAAATTCTTAAAAAAAAATCATACATTGTGATTTCTAGATTTTTCTTTTTAGATGAGCTCTCTCACAGTGCACCTACGATGAAAATTTCAGACCCCTCCATGATGTCTCAGTAGGAGAACTTGCAATATAGCTGGGTGTTCAAATACTTCTTCTCTTCACTCTAGCTTCATTTCAGTACCGTGCCATGCTTGCTCACGCCTTCGCCCAAACAAGCTCACTAAATAGCAACGACCTAACAATAAAGACTTGGTGAGAACAGTGATGTGACCTACGCGCTGGTTTTCTCAGATCAGTCATGCAGCCGTGTACATATAGGGCATACACCGCCATCATACCCTTTATTTGAAGTAGAGAACTGTCCAAATTCCTTTTTGTTTTTTACTTTTGTTGTTAACCGAAGTAAAATCATCCTCCCAATGAACTATAATCGTCTGGCCTAGCCACTGAAGTATGTCTTATGCCCATATTTAGTCTCCATAATTTCCTCATGACCTCAGTGGAGCTTTGTTCTGTAGCCAGATGTGTCCTTGATCACATCTCTGCACGTAGGCTAATCTTGATGAACTGCATACTGGACACTTTGTAATAATCCATTGCCAGCTAGAACCGGTTGAGACAGAAACCCTTTGCCTAAGTGGAATGCCCCGATCCCATGCCACAGGTTTGATACCATCCATAGTCCGCTCTTCTGACAAGTTAAAGTATGAGTACTTTCTCTGTATCTTCACATCTATGATCTTCTCTCTACAGCCATTGTCTGTAACTCATAAGTGCCCGAAATATTGTGTAAATAAATTATTCGAAGAAACTGTTCATCATCTCCAGCCTTTATTTGGATAACCAACATTATCACTACCTGAAATTAAATGAACACATGGAGGAAAAACGTGTCCTCCAACACCACCCACACCATGGCAGTGGTGATGTCTCACTATTTATGTAGTTGATGCAGCTGACACTATCCTGCATACACCATGCAGTGGAGACACAAGCCAGATCAGGGTTGATTGTTCTTGTCCACTAAGTGAACTGAGTTTCATAGCAAGGTGAAAATGTGACAATAATGTGATCTTTTATTGCTCTGAAATAACAAATATGACTGTTTATGAATGTCAGATGATTCTCAAGACACATGCAAACCAGCTCCAAACGATTGTTTCAAGGGATAAATGGTCTAATGTATTTACAAGCAACATATTTGTAAAGTGTAATCCAATGGTAGGTGTTAATGACCTATTTGCAAGATTGGCATCATTTCTCGTTCTACTCTGACCTGGGCTAAAAGTACACCGTAAATAGGGGTGTGAAATATTGTAGTTCTCCCAGATGGCCGGCTCAGACTGCACCCAGTAAATGTTGATGGATAAAGCCTTGAAAGCCATCCTTGCTTGTGATGAAGAGTCGAGGTGATATGCGATATCACAGGACACCACTTTGAGTATTGCTCCCAAATAAGCTTCATGTCATCGTGCTGCTCGCCCACCATGAACCAGACGTCAGACTATGAGAGACAGAAAGTCAGTCTCTCATAGTGTCAGCACAGTTCATCTTCCCTTGACTGTCAGCAGAGGGTCAAATTACAAAACCCAGGGTAAACTTGCAAATTGTATTTTCATAATGACTTCCAAATTATGTAGATTTGAGTGTTTTAAATGAAACCCACTTCCCCACCAGTCCCTTTATGACACTGGCCTGTGTTCAGATCTTAATGCCAAACTGAAAATACATGTATGAATTGGCAATCTGTATAATTCTGATGTAGATAAAAAGCCACCCGGAATTTGTATAAATCCCACCTTTTTGAAGATTAACGCATGATGGGCCAAGCTGTAAAACCATTTTTTTAGGCCATGAGATCAATAATATGAAATACAAATGAAACAATATGTGCCGCAAAAACAACAACAAGCGTGTTCTAATGTCCACTACGACGCTGTTGTTTTGACACAGATACAGAGCTGATCTGTTATTGAACAAATAAGTTATGTAAATTGAGTCAAACTGTTACATGGTGATAAGGTACACAATTTATGATGCATTACTTGCTCACGTAAACGTTTAGGGATCTTGTGGATTCTGAAGTGAGTTGGTGATTATCATGAAAAGTCCATTGACTGGGAGGCGTCTGACCCCATAGTCCAGCCCTTTCATATTAAAAATGTTGAGCATTTTGATAAAATGTGTCATAAAGCAAACCCCCACCCCCCACGCCCCCCACACACATGGTTAAGATCAGGTTGAGCATTTTAGGTGACACCCATGTGAGGGAGCACAAAAAGCTACAGTGAAAATAAAAAAATAACACTAAAACCTGACCTCTTTTCCAGTTATTTCTTGCATCTCTACAGCAGGCGCCCCTTAAACCCATTCCTGTTCAGTTCCATAGTTGATATTTTTAGCATTTTAGCACAATATCCAATGTGCAGCTGTTGAGGGGGCTCACTGTACAGGGTCATATATGAAGTATCAAATTCCCAAGTTGATGTAAGTGACCTATTTCTTTAATTTGCAGTGTGCTAAATACATTGTAGAGGCAAGAGGCATCACTGGTAAGCCCCAGTGGAATGTTATATAATAATTCTGATTTTGAAGCATGCATGCCATTGTATTCCCTTTCAATTCATAGATCAATGATAACGATGCAGTCTGTTCCATCTGTTTGGATGCCAAATTATAATTGCAACAGGGACAAGGTCTCAAGTGTAAGTGCGACACCTAGCATCTTGTCTATAATTGCAACCTTATGAAAACTTGTCAACTCGCGAGAATCATTTGGGAAGCACTTCCTAATTTCATCAAGAGGAGGGATTTCCAATGCAATTACAACTACAAATGCAGCGTGAATCAATAGTGCAATTTTGAGGGTTTTTATAGTATCTCATCAATTCATCTGGTCTGTCTACTTCGTATTCTATTGTAGCTGGGAGACTCAATTTGTTCTCATGATGAGACAGAAAGAAAATTTTTGCCAACTTGATGCATGGGTACAATATATCAGGTACCTAAAATTTCCACGTAGTTTTTATGGAAGTAAATAAGTGCCACCAGGATTTGAATTTGAAATGCCACAGAAAACAAGATTTGAATTTGAAATGTAAAGTGATCACATTTTCAATAGTTGCTACAATGCGCTTTCTGAAATTCAACTGGCTGCAATTCGCTGTCTGAAATTTGCTGTCTTAAATTGACCGTCTGTGCCACCAGGCAGGGTTACTTCAGGTCAGAACCAAACACTCAGCCAATCGTAGTTACGCTTTCTTAGTCACGTGACGTCACATACTAAGAAAGCGTAACTGGAATAACCCTGGTAACCCTGCCTGGTGGCACAGACGGTGAATTTGAGACAGCGAATTATAGCCAGTTGTATTTCAGACAACAAATTGTTGCCGGTTGAATTTCAGACAGCGAACTGTAGTCAGCTGAATTGTTAACATTGAAAAGTTAACCTGAAATACAACTATTGAAAATGTGACCACTTTACATTTCAAATTCAAATCCTGGTGGTGCATATTTACTTTCATAAGTTTTCCATTGGTACAGGAAATTAGCCACATCATTTTGCTGGACCAATATTTTCATGTAGAAACTGCTACAACAGTGATATCTGCGACCTGCCACATCAAACATGGTGAGGGAGTTGTCACGTGGGCACATTAGACCTTCTATATTCTGGAGTTTTGGAACCCACAGGGAACAACATAATTGAATAGTCTATGTCAAAATCTCCCCCACTCCACCAAAACCTCCCAGGGACAGGCTAACATTAATTATCTCCCATTGCAATGTGGCCTAGTTTTATAATTACTGGTCCTTCCAAATATATTACAAGGTACACACCCTCTTACCAGTCTTATTAATTTCGTGTGTGACATCAATAGATGTGCTCTGTGCAATGTGCTGACTTACTGTACAATTTGAGGCTGGGTAACAATATTTTATATGAAGTTGTGACTGAGTCGAGTGTCACATTCAGACATGTGAATGGAACTTATACTGTATGTGTACATGTTACAGTGGATGCGCCAACAGTTGTATTGTTTTAACTAGACAGAAATGGATCTTACATTAATCAACTTGGCCTGAGCTTTTCCAAAGTAAACACCATATGAGTGTTTATTTTTGCACTGGGAAAGGCGCTCGCAAAATTTGGTTAATATGATACATAATGGAAGCTATTAATATGCAAAAGTAGGTTGAAATATTCGGTATCTCATCTCATTTTGGAAAGCAGCAATGGTGTCATGGTGACCAAAAACACTCTTTTATTTTTTATTTTCTCTTCTGTATTTCTTATGTCGTGGAACAAAGCTCGCTCCTGGCAGCATACTACCCTACTCCGAGTTCACGTTTTCACGTTCAAAACATTAAGCACATTTCTTTTACACAGTACATCTTCTAAAAGACTGCTATTTTCTTCTGACTCTCTATATGTGCTTATTTCTTTTGTTTCCCATAATAAATGAAATTGTAGTTTAGTGCATAATAGAGTAGAACAAATGGAAATTAACTGTCCAGGCAATCTGGATCTAAAACTGGTCAACTTTAAGACTATTCAGTTTGTGATAATACTCTAAACATATTAAGGCCAAGGAAATGTAGTTATGATTTTGATATGTTTATATCACATCCATTGATGTAGACAACAGGACACAAATAAGTTTGCATACCAACAGCAAAATGGTTTGCATGTAATGCGGTGTATGTATTATACCAGGCAGACACTCCACGTGATCCTGTGAGTACTGAGGCCCAGCAAGCTAAATCTGCATGTTCACCAAATACAATTTTTACATAAGACATTGTTCTTTTCATATTTTAGCTGAGGTCGCAGATGAAATTGACTCCTATTCATTTTTTGTCTTGAATTATTTTTTCAGCTGCTTCTCAATTTTGAAGTGATTGATGCTCCATTTCAAAGCTCACCCAAGATGAGCAAATGGGCTTAAAGGTCAAGTGTCATCACTATAAACATTCTAAAATAGATATTGTAAATAAAAATACATATAACATTTTTCAATGTCTATACAAAAAAATAAATGTGAGCGGAGAGTGCGTCATTCATGTGTAAAATTGCAGAAGTGTCATTATACAACATCCAAGTGGTTGCCATATTGGCTGCATTCTCTGTCTGTGACGTCACCCGGACATTCGCCAATGAAAACACGCAGTGCACCCTACTATGGGAGACGAACACGCCCCTTCTGACATGGAAGCTCTTTTCGAAAAGGAGAACACCACACAATCGAGTGAAGTTATCAAGGCAATATTACAGTATTGTTTCGAGCCATATTCAGATGATATGCGATCATGACCAAACAGCCTCGCCGTCCGATCCACTTCCGTGGCGAAGATGAGACATTGCGGCTCATCGCAGCCGGCCGGTGTGGCTCATTTTCGGCGTCGAGGTGGCTTATCACGGAGCCGAGGGGGTTGTTCATAGCCAGTGCAGTACGCGATGAAGAACACCGTCAAGCTGGGACGTTTTACTGTGTTGACGCGCAGCGTTCGTCTAAGCCGCGGCGCCTCAGCCGGTGTGGCTCATTTTCGGCGCCGTGGTGGCTGATAATGGCGCCGTACTTTACTGCGCACACGTGGCTGAGTGAGGCATTGTTGGCTGGGTTCTTCAGAGGCGCCGCCGTCCTCGAGCCCAAAACGCAGCCTTCGGTGGTGAAGCGACGCAGAAGCCCGAAACCGTCCGATGCACACATTGACATATTTCGTACGGGGATCTTTTGTTATATTATGAGAGACCGATTACGTGGTCCACCCCTATTATTTTTTTTATTAGCTCTATACACACCTTCCTGTCATTTGGAACCCACAAAGTTCTCATCCTCTGCACCCGTGCAATCCATTTTTCACGACGAACCGAGTCTCTTGCAAACTTACGGAGGGTAAATCCATTCTCCCGAGTGTTCAAGCAATGTCCAGCAATACAACGAGATGGCACTTTGGCTAACACGGAGGAAAAAAACGTTACTTTTTCCCCAGTAAAATTGGTAGTGCCGGCATTTTGGCTAACACAAAGGATCAACAAGCTACCTTTCCCGAGGTAAAACTAATGGAAACAAATGAGTCCACTTGGGGGACTCTGTCCTTTACTTCACTTCCTGCTTTTTCTCGAAAAACAATCCCCCGAGAGGATTTTCATGGCGGGAGTTACAAAAAGCTGTATCATGTTTCGTGGTGAAAAAAACACATGGGCTCATATTGGCTGCCGTTTTTTTCATTATTAACATATGAAAAATCATCCATTTCATGACAGTAGCCCTTTAAGAAAATGTCCTTTCTTTTATCTTTTACTTACGCACTCTAACAGTTGCAGTACGGCCTTCACAAGGTCACCACTCTGTGACCTTCAGTACCAGTACTTATTTGATTATTTACTATCTGACACAGTTGTCTCAAGTGTTTTGATTATTAGAGTTAAGATGGCTCCCATCCTAAAACTGTTACCTTTCATTTTCTATCTACATGCTTTGCATTTATGGCTGGCAAGTGAAATCTTTTATAGCTCCATTTACTGAGTGCTGTTCTAAAATTAATTGTACCAATTAAAAGACACATCACTTACCCAAATTATATAATTGACTAAAAGGTTAACATCAAGCGCAAGCAAAGGAAGTTCATTGGCAAGCAAGTTACAGGAAGCATAACTCCACTTGGGTCTCATTTCTCCTAATGCACATAGTCTCCCAATGCTTGGCTAACATGGTAGGGGTAGCATATATCCAGCTAACTCTCTCCCAAGAATTTATTGCACCGATGCCCCAAGCCCCCAAGCAATGATCTATATCAATCAGACCCTTCTCACTTCCATCAATGTAAAAACCTAATAACGCAAATCATAATATCCATGTAATGCTAATTTTAATAACAATTTTGTGTAAGGGGCGGGGGGGGGGGGGGTTGAGTGGCTGTTCAGAAAACAAATAAACAGACTTCCTCGAAGGTAAAAACCCCAATCTTCCCTAATATTCGTGTCGGCATCTGAAACTATCATAAACGCAGCCTTATTGAAGCTGACAAACAATAGAAAATGTCCACAGGCTGGCCACTTGTACTATATAATATGTCAATTGTATTAAGACTTTTGCCTCTCCAGCCAAACAGATGCTCACCGCCACAAACACAGACAAAACATGCAAACGCCATACTCTGAGGGTGATTTCATCGGATATCTCAGAAATGTCCAATTACCGCAAATGTACTGATATCATTATCATTAATAACAGTGGTGTGTTGGTTTGTATTGGTTTATAGTGATCTTGAATTTAATAAAGGAATGCTCTGCGGCTGGTTTGTGCGCCCCTCGTGTACAGTAGTGTTCAAAATAATCGCAGTCCAATGTGACTAACCAGATTAATCCACGTTTTCAGGATATTTTTTTATTGTTACATATCAAACAATTGTAGGGATTTGCGAGTTTGGACCCTACGCGTGTTCATGAATCGAGGAAGATATGACCAATGATTAGAAAAAGTGCAAATGGATTAATTACAAAGAAATGTGCAGTAAAGACGTCCGGGTCTTATCTAGGTGTCTGCCGCACACGGGACGTGTGTCTTCTGGCAGGATAGCCAAAGAAGAAGAGAAAATCTGCCCAGTAACACGAAGTTTTCATATGTAATGCTCCATGGTAGAAGTGGCTAAAGAGAAACTATTAGTAGTATGATGTGCGTCACTATTTTGCGTGTACAAGGGTCGTTTATTACTGCACCAAAACACACAGATGATGATAACGTAGTCCACAGTCTAAGTAAGTATATTGTCACGAATAAGAATTTCAATTCACAAAATCCGTTTAAAATGGTGTCAAGTTAATTTGAGGGCAATAGCTGGTCTTAACTTCCTTCACCATCAATGTAATTTCGCGTGCTAAACTGATGCCATAACCAGACAGTACCCAGACCAGTCCAAACCCCATTTTGGTCAAAAAATTTCCAAGAGGTCATGGGCAAAACCGCAAACGTTTTTTTTTTTAATGAAAATAGTAAACCAATGTCTTGTGGTTTTGTTTGGGCACTAAATGCTTAATATACAAAAGCAAAAGGGGTGAATGGTTCTGTTTACTGGATTGATCTGGGTGTTTGATCATGTAGAAGTTTGTGAATCTGAACAGATTTGTATTTATTATATTCACAGGTGTGTATGTAAATGCTGCATTCCTATACAAACAACAGAAGAGAGTTTGTGTTGCCATGAGAGTCAACATATTCACCAGAAAATGGCAGATTATCCAGACCAATTACAGTCCATGATGGAGCACCCAGGATTTATTGCCAGTCTGAACCCGTGGGTACTGGAGGTTGCCTACTTACAGTTCCAGGAACAGTATCGGCAGTGAATGAATTTTCCACAACACGAATAAGAGCTATTTTTGAAAAAAATAATATTTCTCCTAATCAAACCAACTTTTTTCCACTGACATTCATCCACCCATTTTCTTCATTGCTTATCCTCACAAGGGTCATGGGAGTGCTGGAACCTACCCCAGCTGTCATCAAGCAACAGGAAGTGAAGGAAGACATCCCGTGGAAAACGCATGTAGGCACAGGGAGAACATTTAAACTCCACACAGGTGGGGCCCGAATTGAATCCAGGTCCTAATGAGTGATTATTAAATTTACAGCTGCTCCTCCGTGTCGCCCTACTAAAAGCAGCATTTGTCCGATCAATGCGTGTTCAAACAAAGTCCCATTCTGGGAAATTGTCACATTTTCTTATTTTCAGGTTAATTGGACATACTGCTCATAAATAGCTTGTGAGATAGTGTAGGGAAATTTTTGGCAGAAATAACTGTGTGCCACTTCCATCCTGCTGTGTGTCAAAGATTTATGACACCTTTACTGATTGAAAGGGCCAAGAGTATAGAAGATTTAAATGGTCTACATCTGATTTTTTTCCCCCTTTGTTTAAATGTTGATGTAGATGTTTATATATGAAGTAGAATCATAGCTTTTTTTTTATTGAAATGTATGCTTATATTTTGTATAAATATGTTACATAACATTAGCACAGAATTATTATTTGGTCTTTCAATAACAGTACTTTGAGAACACCTAAGGTTGAAATACATGGTGCAGTATTCTCTCTGCTGTCAGAAAGATGTGTTCCGTCATGAATAGACACTCCATCAGTCTGGCAACTTTTGGAATGGACCAAAGATGGAGATTCAGCAACATCTGTAATTAAAAGAAAAATAAGGTTCAAAGTTTATAAAATAAGAAAAAAATGTATTGATAAAACCTGTGATTGCCTGGCAACCAGTTCAGGGTGTACCCTGCCTCCTGCCCGTTGACAACTGGGAAAGGCTCCAGCACTCCCTGCGACCCTTGTGAGGATAAGCGGCAAAGAAAATGGATGGATGGATGTATTGATAAAACGGTGGCTTACCTTGTAAAGCGTTGGCCTCACAGTTCTGAGATCCCTGGTTCAATCCCGGACCTGCCTGTGTTGAGTTTCCATGTTCTCCCCATGCCTGTGTTGGTTTCCTCCAGGCACTCCGGTTTCCTTCCATATCCCATAAACATTTATTAATTGGTGACTCTAAATTGCCCCTAAGTGTGATTGTGAGTGCGACTGCTGTCTGTCTCCATGTGCCCTCAGATTAGCTGTCGACCAGTTGAGGGTGTACCCCACCTCCTGCCTGCTGACAGCTGGGATAGACTCCAGCACTCCCCACAACTCTTGTGAGGATAAGTGGCAAAGAAAATGGATGGATGGATATTTTCTTATAATAAAAAACAACCTGCAACAAAATTAATAAATAAAAAAACAAAAGGTTTGTATCCATTATCCATTTTTTTAGCCACTTATTCTCCCAGGGGTCACGGGAGTGCTGGAGCCAATCCCAGCTTTCAACGGGCAAGAGGTAGGATACACCCGGAGCTGGTTGCCAACAAATTACAGGGTACATCAAGACAAACAGCCGCTCTCAAAATCACATATAGGGGCAATTTAGAGTCTCCAATTAATGTTTTTGGGAAGTGGGAGGAAGCCCATGCAGGCATGGAGAGAACATGCAAACTCCTCACATGGAGGGATGGGATTGAACATGGGTTCTCAGTACTGTAAGTGCAACGCTTTCCAGCTGCTCCAATGTGCCGCCATTTGTACACATTATATTATTTTTCTAGTTGGGAATGGTCAAAGTATTTGTGGTAATAAAATATTTTTTGCAAATTACAACATGTGCTTCTATCATTGAAAAATGTAAACAGTGTTCAACGTTTTCAGGAAATAAAAGATTATCAACATACGTCATACTTGTCTTTTAACAAAAGCTCTTTGCAGTTTTGGTCCTTTGTGTGTGTGTGTGCGTGTGTGTGGGAAGGGGGGGGGGTGGCTAAGCTTGTCGAAGCGTGTCCAGGTTCAGGGGAAAAGTTCACTGCATGTGACAGTGTTGACCGGGTTTGGAAAAATTACCCCTCTTCGTTTTCAAAAAGCTTACCCATTGTCTTCTGAGGCTTGGGTCTTTTGGAAAATAATGCACACTGTGACCAGAATTATTCAAATTGCAATAAAACTGAACCACACACATGTTCACCATTGTTATGGTTTGGTTTTTGCTTACAATCACTGAGGAATTCTCGAAATCAGCGAGTCTCTGTGCTCATGTAAGTCGCACAAAAACAGGTCCGCCCTGAGTGACATTAGAGGCTCTGCTCCCGAAATGAGTTGTTTTTCAGGTGATGGAAACTAAGTCAAAGTTCGCGACTTTAATTCAAAAACATCTTTTTTTGAAAAAAACATCTAACACAATACATATTTTATGGTACAGTTGAACATATACTTTCATCTAGATAAGATAATTTGCTTGTTCGCAGATGATATTGTGATCTGCAGTGAAAGCAGAGAGCAGGCGGTGGAACAATTGGAAAGATGGAGGCATGCACTGGAAAGGAGAGGAATGAAGATTAGCCTAAGTAAAACAGAATGTATGTGCATGAATGTGAGGGGTGGTGGAGGAGGAGTGAAGCTCCAGGGAGAAGAGATTGCGAGGGTGGATGACTTCAAATACTTGGGATCAACAATACAGACCAATGGAGAGTGTGGTAAAGAAGTGAAGAAACAGGTCTAAGCGGGGTGGAACAGTTGGCGGAAGGTGTTTGGTTTTCTTATGTGACAGAAGAGTCTCCGCTAGGATGAAGGGCAAAGTTTATAAAACAGTGGTGAGGATTAGAGACGGTGGCACAAAAGAAACAACAGGAAGCAGAACTGGAGGTGGCAGAAATGAAGATGCTGAGGTTCTCGCTTGGAGTGAGCAGGTTGGATAGGATGAGAAGTGAGTTTATTAGAAGGACAGCCAAAGTTGGATTTTTTGGAAACAAGGTTGGAGAGAGCAGACTTAGATGGTTTGGACATGTCCAGAGGCAAGAGAGTGAGTATATTGGTCGAAGGGTTCTGAGGATGGTGATGCCAGGCAAAAGAGCGAGAGGAAGACCAAAGAAAAGGTTGATGGATGTTGTGAGGGAGGACATGAGGACAGTGGGTGTTAGAGAGGAGGATGCACGAGATAGGCTTAGATGGAAAAATATGACACGCTGTGGCGACCCCTAATGAGACAAGCCAAAAGGAAAAAAAGAAGATAAGATAATTTGCATTAGAAATTACACATTACAATCACTTAAAGACAGTACGATTGTACAATTTGTTGAAAGGGATGTGTTAAAAAAAAAAGCAGTGTGGCATTCAATCAGGGTCATCATCAATTTTGTGAAAAACAGGTGTGAATCAGGTGGCCCCTACTTAAAGGTCAACTGTCGTCAAACTGATTATTTTTGGTATATTATGGATGAAAAACGCACAGCCAATATGGTCCCATGTGTTTTTTAACCACGAAACATTATTTTGATGTAAACAGCTTTTTGTAGTCTGCGCGCTCAGCCAAGTATTCCAGTACGCGGCTCCGGAACGCAAGGCGGCGTTCTCACTCATGACAATTCGCCAAGGCCATCGCCGCGTGTCAGACTATGCTATTGAATTCCGGATCCGGGCCGCCGAGAGCCGGTGGAACTAGGAAGCTCTTCACAACGCCTTCTACCAGGGACTTTCGCCACAGATCCGTGGCCACCTCATTGCCATGGATCTTCCGCCTTTGCTGGATGCTCTCATTGCACTGGCCCTCAAGGTGGATCAGCGCTTGGCCATGCAGGGGCAGATGGACGGCATGACCGAGGAGGAGACAGAGAGGCTCAGCCCGGTTGCTTCCCAGCTGCCCTCTCTCCTTACTACGTTGGAACCCATGCAAGTGGAGGGGCTCGGCAGCTCAGCGGAGGAGTGCTTACGCCGCCGATAAGAAGGTGGTTGCCCGGTTCCACCGAAGCGCTCCGACCTTAAGATCTCTACGCCGGTGAGTGTGCGGTATACTGTCGCTGAGTCAGGGCGGTCGCTTTTGCACCTCACCGTAGGAACAGACTCTCACTCGTGCTTAGTGACCGCGTTCATTGACTCCGGTTCAGACGCTAACCTCATTAATCCCCGTGTGGTCGAAGCGTTGCGTGCAGCAACCTTCCCACACAGCGTCATCGTATTGCTTACGCCGCTAACGGCAAGTTCTTCTGCTGGGTTACACACCGCACACAAACCTTACGTATGGACTTTCCGGACACGCACACAGAGCGCATTAGTTTCCATGTTCTTAACTCTAGCAGCAGTGATACAATCCTGGGGAGCCCGTGGCTCAAGAGACACAACCCCCACATTGACTGGGTCACGGGTCGGATAATGGCATGGGGTGAGGACTGTCACAAGCAGTGTCTCGCTGCTGTGGACGGAGGGATTCAAGTTGCTGAACTGAGTACCACCTCTGAATTAGCCACAGTGCCCTCTTGTTACCATGATTTAAGGAGGAGGTTTTTTCTGAGTCCAAGGCAAAATCTCTGCCGCTGCATCGGCCTTATGACTGTGCT
The DNA here is from genome assembly GCF_019802595.1 of Syngnathoides biaculeatus. NCBI lineage: Eukaryota > Metazoa > Chordata > Actinopteri > Syngnathiformes > Syngnathidae > Syngnathoides > Syngnathoides biaculeatus. The sequence goes on from NC_084641.1 coordinate 36,221,583, forward strand.
ATCGAACTCCTCCCAGGCACCTCACCTCCCAGAGGGGGACTGTTCTCTTTGACAGGACCGGAGTACCAGGCAATGAGGGGTTACGTCGAGGAGTCTCTGGCAACCGGACTCACTCGCCCGTCCTCCTCACCAGCCGGTGCAGGGGTTTTTTTTTGTTAAGAAGAAGGACTCCACTTTACGACCCTGCATCGACTACCGAGGCTTGAATGACATCACGATCAAGAACAGGTACCCCTTGCCCTTAATCGTGACGGCATTTGAACTCCTTCAATGTGCCCGGATCTTCACCAAACTGGACTTGCGCAGCGCATATCATCTGGTGCGGATCCGGGAGGGCGGCAAATGGAAGACGGCTTTCAACACTCCCACTGGGCATTACGAGTATCTGGTGATGCCCTTCGGACTGACCAATGCCCCGGCCGTCTTCCAAAACTTTATTAATGACTTGCTTCGGCAGTTCTTGAACAAAAACAGATTTGTATACCTTGACGACATTCTCATCTTCTCAGCAGACTTGACCTCCCATATCCAACAGGTTAGAGAGGTGCTCCAGCATCTCTTGCAGCACCAACTGTTTGTGAAATGGGAAAAGTGTGAGGTCCACCAAGCATCCGTGGCCTTTCTGGGCTTCATCCTAGCAGAAGGGGAGATACGGATGGATCCCGGGAAGATCGATGCGATGCTTCGGTGGCCCACCCCCGCCAGCAGGAGGGACGTGCAGAGGTTCATTGGCTTCGCAAATTTCTACAGAAATTTCATTCGGAACTTCAGCGCCGTGGCCGCCCCTCTGCACGCTCTCACCTCTCCGCACAACGTTTTCGAATGGTCCCAGACCTGCCAGGAGGCCTTCAATAAACAAGTTTCACCACGGCACCCATCCACATTATCCCGGATCCGGATCGTCAGTTCATGGTGGATGTGGACGCATCGGACTCGGGAATTGGAGCCATCTTGTCGCAGCGGAGTCCCAAAGACGGAAGGTTCCACCCGTGTGCGTTCCTGTCTAGGAAGCTAACCCCAACAGAGAGAAACTACGACGTGGGGGATCGTGAACTGCTGGGGGTCAAGACGGCTATGGAGGAGTGGCGGCACTGGCTGGAGGGCTCACAAGTACCGTTCGTGGTCCTCACCGACCACAAAAATCTAGAGTACCTGAGGACCGCGAAGCGGTTGAACGCCAGGTGGGGTCTCTTCTTCACCCGCTTCTGCTTCACTCTGTCCTTCCACCCAGGTTCCAAGAACGGCAAGCCGGACGCCGTCTCACGGATCCATGAGGGGGACCGCATGGAGTCAGTAGCAGCTCCTATCCTGCCAGAGGCGTGCTTTGTGTCTGGCTTCACCTGGGCGGTCGAGTCGCGGGTGAAGGAGGCCCTGGGAGAGACGCCGCCACCCACAGATTGTCCGTCTGATCACCTGTTCGTGGTTCCATCACTTCGGGGAGATGTCATCAACTGGGCCAATTCGAATAAAACGGTCTGCCACCCCGGTATGGCAAAAACTCGTTCTGTGGTCCAACAGAGATTCTGGTGGCGCAACCTCAGCAAAGACGTGAAGGAATTCATCAATGCCTGCCCGGTGCGGGCAATAAGACGTCCCGTTTACGGCCGTTGGGTGAGTTGCGGCCTCTGTTCATCCCTTTCCGCCCGTGGTCACACATCGCGTTGAACTTCGTCACCGGCCTACCACCCTCTCTGTCTGTAGTGGACCGATTCTCCAAGATGGTTCACTCCGTGCCACTTCCGAAGATCATGTCAGCCAACCAGACAGCCCAGCTGGTGTTGGACGAGGTCGTCCACTAACACGGGTTACCCCAGGACATCGTCTCGGACAGAGGTCCGCAATTCAGCGCCCGCTTCTGGAAGGAATTCTGCACCCTCATCGGCGCTTCGGCAAGTCTAAATCCGGGCCATCATCCGGAGTCTAACGGCCAAACAGAGAGGGTAAATCAGGAATTAGAGACAGGACTACGATGCTTAGCTTCTAGGAACCAGAGCACATGGAGCCAGCACCTCAAATGGGTTGAGTACTCCCACAACTACCTACCCTCTGCCTCAACAGGTATGGCTCCACTCCACGTTGTGCACGGCTATCCTCCCTCTCTGTTTCCCTCCTTGGCCACAGACTCCGCGGTTCCGTCGGCCCTGGCAGTGGTACGGCGCTGCAAACGGACCTGGGAGGCAGCCCGGAGGACGCTGCTGCACATGGGGAACATCTACAAGTTTGCAGCGGACCGCAAGAGGAGAGCCGCACCAGAACTCAGGGTGGGGCAGTGAGTGTGGCTCTCCACCAAGGATCTCCCGCTGCAGATGGAATCCCTCAAACTTGCTCCCAGGTTCGTTGGTCTGTTCCCAATCACCAAAATCATTAACCTGGTCACCGTATCACTCAGACTGCCCAGGTCCATGAGGGTGCACTCTACATTCCACGTCGGCAGACTACGCCCGGATCGTCCTTCGCCCCTGGCCCCTCTGGCCAACCCCCCCCCCCGCCCCTCCGCATGGTTAACGGCGGGCCAGTGTACACAGTGCGCCGGTTGCTGTCTTCCCGCCGCAGAGGAAGAGGGTTCCAGTACCTGGTGGATTGGGAGGGATACGGACTGGAGGAGCGCTCTTGGATCCCCTCGCACTTCATTGAGGACCCCTCCCTCATTGAGGACTTCTACGCGGCCCATCCAGACGTTCCTGGGCCGTCGGGAGCCGGCCGTTGGGGGGGGGGTACTGTCATGCCCCTGGCATCCTCCCCAGGCTGGGCGTGGTCAGCCAATTAGTCGGCACACACCTGCTCCCCTTTTCGGCTGATTACACCCGGTACTTATAGGACACGGGGGACGACTAGTCCTCCGCCAGATCGTTGATTCCCATACCTCGTTCCCGCAATCCCGTACACCTGACCTACCGTGTACCGACCCTCGCCTGTTCCCTGACCATCCTAGTAAGCCTGCCTCTTCTGATTCTTCTGCTTTTCCTGACTGACTCTCTGATCATTGACCACGGACTGAATAAAGGCTTTCTGTGCACTACCTGCTTGCCTCTGGAGTCGTGCATTTGGGTCCGCCCTCGAGCCTCGTTCGTGACAATAGCAATAACACTGCCTTTTGGTTTGATTTAAAACAAGCATGATAATATGAATAAGCACAACATATATGGTCGCTGTGCATCACATCACCTTTCAAAGCAGCAAAGCAGCTGTCCTCCTATCTGTACAGTCGCTTGGGATTGTTCTGAAGAAATGTCACAAAAATACTTCAGATGTTGCACCTTTAATTGGTCTGGTCTTAAAAAAGCAACAATGTGATGTTGAATAAAAGGAAAACATTCATCTAACATGACGGGCAGTAATAAGGTGTAAAATTCATCGAACTTGTCACAAATTGTTTGCTTTGCCATTTAGCCACTCTACTCTCATCATTAGCAGCGTGCTATTTCATTGAACTCACTACATTATCATTATGCCTGTGCGCTGAACTCCTCAAGCACCCCTTTTTAACGACTCCCAGCTCATTCAATTTTCATCAGTCAGGACTTGTTAATTAAAATGCTGAATGGGTGCACTTTAGGGTGCAGAACACCAAATTTTTTGTTTGACCTTTTCTGGTCGCCAATGTGGGGTAATATGGTGTATGACGTGGAGATGAATGGATCATGTGCTATCCCATCTGGCAGACCTCTTTGGGAAAATTAATGGCAACATGAAAAAGTGACAGATTGCAAGATTGAAAAAGGTGGGAAATTTCTCACTAGTTTCTAGTACCCGAATTAGCCTTGATGGCTTATGTTGCTAGCAGAGCGTGTAACTGGTTAATTGAGGAAATGTAATTTATAATGCAATGTAAGAAAATGGGGCGGTGAGATAGGTAGACATTGATATAACCTTCATGCAAGTCACCAACTGCTAATGTTTTTTTTTTTTTGCATCCTGTTTCTTCTGCTGAATCAGAAACTCAGGATTGCATTATGCAAATTGTAGCACAAAAGATATGAAAGGATATTTCCCTCCAAGGTCTTCAAAATGTGTAGACTGCTAAACCAAAACAGTGTAAGAGGAATGTGCCTTGTTCTTCTCTGTCATTGAATATTACCAAACACCACAAAATCTATTAACTTATGCAAATTAGTCAAGCCTTCTTGGCTTTATCTCATGAGTCATTACTGAAAAGGTGCAGATGCATCTCTCATAGATTAAGATGTCTTCATGAAATGTAATAAATGGTCCTTTGCTTCAATGATGGCCACATGCAAAGGCAGATGATTTCCCAATGGAAATTAGAGGATGTTTTGTAAACACATCAGTGTTGTTTTCCCATCTTAATTTTGATTTTTTTTTTTCTAAATGAGACTGATTGTAATAAGTGGTCAAGATTATGGTGGACTTGACAATGAGTTGGCGATGTATGACTAGCGCTATTTTAGTTCAGGTTAGAAGTGTCATAACAGTTCTCGAGACCACATTTTAAAGGTCTTTGTCTCGTCCCTTTATTTTCTGTTAAAACCAGTCTTGACTCGTGCTGATCTGCTGTTCTTCAAATGCATTCAAATAATCATAAGGAAAAGCTCTTGGTTAAACAATTACTATCTTCAATTCATATGACTAACCCCCCTTGAGTAACGTTATGACTGTAACCTTCACAGGTTTCATGCAAACCAAAGGACTTTCCTGGTGTGAATATACCCAGGAATACACATACCACATACAGTGGGGAAAAAAAGGTTAAGATTCGAGATGTATACATGTTGTTCTTTGAAAAAGGTACTGACTTGTGTTTGGTTGAAAAATGTATGTGAACAAAATTTAAAATTAAATAGAGAGCGCGGTTCAACTGTTCAACTTTGTCATGGGTTTTAAATTCGATTTTTTTATGGGCCTGGTCTTTTTTCAGTCTTGCCTTGTCTCTGTCTTGACTGGGTCTTTAATCCCAAATGTCTTGGTTCATCCGTGAGCGCTAGTCTCTGACAAGATTGCGTGGTCTTGAGCACCACGCTACAAGGTACACAATGAAGGTGAATTGCTCATGGTTATTAGCTGTTCGTAGCATGATCCAAGACTGTATCATCCAATTGTCACTTTTTAATTTAAGTTTTTAGAGTAGCATGCTCAAAGGTGGGTGGTGGTCACTTTTTAGAGCGTATGCCTGACAGTTCTGAGGACCAGGGGTTAAATCCCGGCCCCGCCTGAGTAGAGTTTGGATCTTCCCCACGTGCCTGCGTGGGTTTTCTCCGAGCACTCCAGTTTACTCTCCCACATTCTAAAAACATGCATTAACTGGAGACTCTGGCTTGCCCTTAGGTGTGATCGTGAATGCAACTGTTGTTTGTCTCTATGTGCCCTGCGAATGGCTAGGAACTGGTTCAGGGTTCAAGGGTCCAGCACTCCCCCAACCATTGTGAGGATAAGCAGCTCAGATAATGGGTGGATTTTAAAAGGATTATGTTAATTGATTGAATTGTTTCAATTTTCAAGAGTACTGCCACACAAACACACTTTTATGCTTGAGTTCTCCCATTATATTGTTAAAATTCTCTTATAAGCATGTCAAGAAACATTACATTTTGTTGAGAATCTGAATACATTGGCATTTATAATTAATTATATTTAGTTTTGTCTGCGACAGTCCACTTGAATGTAGGCTCCCTGAGGCAGCTTAAGCCGAATGAAACAGTAGTAGCTTTACTCGTCAGATTTTAGGTTTGTCCAGCCTTGGTGGAGGTGTGCACATGTTTCCTTTTACCCAGATGAAACTCTGCAGGATATTGATGAAACCCACTGGTACCTATTAAAATCCTCAATCACAACCATTATTTTATTTCTAAGGCAAGCTTTAGTTATTCTGAAAAGAAGAGTCTGCCTCTCTTTAGGCTACTGCATCAGGATGGCCATTTCTTTCCATGCACTTTCCTTTCGTCTGATTTTCCTATATAGGACACTGCATGTGAAAGTCTGGAGGAGGAGGAGGTTTGTTCAAATACTGCTGCACCCTGCTTTTTCCTTTTGACAAGCTGCACTATTCAAATGTATTCGCTCGCCTGCTTGTATGAAGCAGTGAATAATGCTTATCTTGCGGTGTGACGAAGACAGGGAGAGCATACAGTATATGGAAGATGTAGGGATGAGCTAGTTGTTTTAGGCACTGCAACAAAAATTCTGTTCCATAATTTTAAATGGCCAGTTCAAGAGTACATAGTCTTTCGAGAATTACAGAGCCTGCAGCTATTGTTTGGCTTCTCAACAAACCAAACAAGAATGAGGCCAGTTCCTTTGAAAATATTCTCCCAACTACTAATCAAACAGGTCACTGTTTATTTACAAGAGGATGACAGATATGGTTTGCATCAGGAGCATCTGCAAAATGCTGCTGATATTGTTAAAAGATGGTAGAACTATGGGGGTGTATAGGGATTCCACATTTATCAAGTAGTAAACTTTTTTTTTTCACAGTCAAAATTTATCCTGCTTTGATTCCACAATTTATGTTGTGCTCAAAATTAGGCCTGTTATAAAACAATGTAATTAATCTCTGCAGCTAAACAATTGGAGTCTGTTTTTGTTCGCTATTTATTTATTTTTTGTGGGTTACTCAGCTGTTTGGGGTGTGAAGCATTGGTCATGGCCAAATGGTAGATTTGAGATGATTTAGGGAATTAGCTGTTGGTACAATTTGCAATATACTGGATTAGTGTTTCAATATTTTAATCCTGATTTCCCGCTCATGCCTCCATTTTAAACAACCACATCATATTCTCATGAACAAAATTCAGCATTAGCATTGAAATGTTTTTCTAAGCGTCGATAATCCAGTGTTTTTTGGTTTTTTTTTTACGTTGAAACGCAGATAACTCACAAAGCTTACTTAGAATGATTTTTATTGTAGTACATGAGAAACACGTGGTGTCTATCCTTCCCTTCCTTACATTTGTCCTCTGCTGTCCTTATCTCTGGTGTTAAGTCTTTGTCTTGCACCATGTTCATTAGTGTCGCCCTTAATGTCCATGACATCCTACTGGCAGATGGGTTGGTAACCACTTCCAATTTAGACCTTTTTTAAATATCTTACAGTTGGTGCAAAACGACCTCCACAAGGCCATGGCAAGCGGTGCGACTTACGCAACATTTGTCGGGGAACTCAAGTTGTGTAAACATCATGCACTTACATTGCATTTACAGCAAGTGAAAATGAGAGAAAAATGTTTCAATCATTTCCACTCTTCTAGTCTGTCACGTCCCATCGGAACGAGAGGTAGGACCCAAATGCAGGAACTCGGAAGACGCAAGGTAGTTCAAGAAGAGACACGTTTATTGTGTGCAGAGGTCGGGGATCGAGCAGGCAGTCCGCTGCAGCAGCAGTGGTTGTGACGTCGGGCGAAGACAACAGATGAGCGGACAGGCAGGAGTCGGTACACGGGGAAACAATCAGCGCAGGCAGAAGTATCGAATGAGTCAGGCTTACAAGGTTGGTCTGAGAACGGACGAAGGTTGGTACACACAGATTCGAACGGGGATACGAGAATGCTGGAACGGCGCATGAAGCTCAACGAACTGGCGGAGGACCAGTCGTCACCGGGTCCTATATATACGGGGATGATCAGGCCGCATGAGGCACAGGTGTGTGCCTCCCAATTAGCACGCCCCCCCCCCCCCGAACCCCAGACTGGTGGCCATCCAGGCCACCAAACACGAGGCGTCCGGGTGGACAGGTCAGGAGGATGACCCGGACGCCAAGCACCAGGGTCCCCACGGGGCGATTCGGGCGGACGACCTCTGTGAGGAACCAAACGGCGAGGCAGTAACCAGAACGAGGCAGGCCACTGCTCCAGACGAGAACCTCCCACGCCGTCGTTGCAAGACGACCAGGGATTGGTCGCCAATGAGGCCAGGTCCTGAAGCGGCTGGGCGAACTCAGGAGTGAAGAAGATGATGGAGAGCAGGACCAGAGCCATGACCGCCACCCCGAAGTCTCTCCAGCTCCTGGGTGGCTCCAGAGAACTCCCCAGCTCCTGCTGGACAGGGACGTGAGAAGGCGGCGGCGCCAGTACCGCCTCCTGCTGGACAGCAACTTGAGAAGGCGGCGCCAGTACCGCCCCCTCCTGGACAGCAACTTGAGAAGGCGGCGCCAGTACCGCCCCCTCCTGGACAGCAACTTGAGAAGACAGTGACCCCGTCGCCGCCCTGGACAGGAACGTGAGAAGGCAGCGACCCCGTCGCCGCCTCCTGGACAGGAACAAGAGAAGGCGGCAGCAGCATCACCAACTCCACCTCCACCTCCTCCTGGACGGGAGCGTGAGGCGGCTGGGGAACTGTCGCCACCTCCTGGACAGGAACGTGAGGGCGTGCCTGTCGCCGACAGAGCAGGAACGGGGAGTGACCGCGGGCCGGTCGCTGACAGAGCAGGAACGGGGAGCGGCCGCGGGCCGGTCGCCGACAGAGCAGGAGTGTGGAGCGTCCGCGGGGTGGTCGCCACTGGTACTCCAGAGCACGGACGAGAAGTGGCTGTGGAGACGTCGCCACCTCCTGGACAACAGCGTGAGGCGGCATCGGGTCGGTCCCCACTGCCACGTGAGCTTGCAGTGCATCCGTTGAAACAGCAACGTGGGCGTGGCGCGGTGGCGACTCCGTTTCCAGGGCAACGTGAACCTGAGTAGGCGGAGAGTCAGTCGAAACTGACACGTGGGCGTGTCTCGGGAGCGGGTCAGTTCCGACTGCCGCGTGAGCTCTGCTCGGAACCGCCAAGACTGCGACGTGCACTTGAGGTGGCGAGTCTGTTCCCACTGTGGCGTGCACTTGGCAAGGGGGCGGGTCGGTTTCCACAGCTACGTGCACTTGGCGAGGTGGCGACTCTGTTTCCACGGCAACGTGAACCTGAGTCAGCAGCGAGTCCGTCGCCGTTGCGACGTCAGCGTAGCTCGGCTGGTTCGCCAATCCTTGCCGGACCTGGACCGTGAGAGCTGCCAATTCCGCGCTCTGCCGCTCTATCTCTGCCCGCATTTCGCGGCGGAACGCCTCGTGATTTGGCGGCACCTCCTCCCTCTGGGCTGGAAGCTTCGCCACCAGCTGCGGGTCTGCCGGTCTCACCGTTACCGGCGAGGAGTGGGAGGACGGTGTCTTCGTTGCCGCGCAGCGAGAGACACCAGGGAGCGCCCGGCCGGGGCGTCTCCTCTGGCCGCCACGCGGAGGTCCCGGGTAGATGGCCAAGCGGGTTCCCTCGTACCGATAGGTGCACTTGGATCTACCGGGCGAAGTTGCTCGGGTGCTGGAAACGCCGGAAGGCGGGGCGAACTGACTGGGATCAAAAGCCGGGCAAAGAGACTCAAAATCAAAGTCGTCGGAGTCGTACTCAGGCAGCCGGTCAAACAAATCGTGGTCCTCCTCATATTCCGAAAAGTCAGAGTCCAGAAGAATATGAGGAGCCGGACGGGTCGTGTTCGGGACGTATTCGTACCTCGCTGGCGGAGCGTAAGACATGGAAGTGGAGGACGTCAGGGAGCCTACCCGGATTGGACAGGCTTGGTCCTCCGGCAGACGGTCTACCTTGCGTCGGTCCCGGCGACGCCGGGTCTTTACTGCTGGGTCCTGTGATGGCCAGTTCGTTCTGTCACGTCCCATCGGAACGAGAGGTGGTACCCAAATGCAGGAACTCGGAAGACGCAAGGTAGTTCAAGAAGAGACACGTTTATTGTGTGCAGAGGTCGGGGATCGAGCAGGCAGTCCGGTGCAGCAGCAGTGGTTGTGACGTCGGGCGAAGACAACAGATGAGCGGACAGGCAGGAATCGGTATACGGGGAAACAATCAGCGCATGCAGAAGTATCGAAGGAGTCAGGCTTACAAGGTTGGTCTGAGAATGGACACACAGGTTCGAACGGGGATACGAGAATGCTGGAACGGGGCATGAAGCTCAACGAACTGGCGGAGGACCAGTCGTCACCGGGTCCTATATATACGGGGGATGATCAGGCCGCATGAGGCACAGGTGTGTGCCTCCCAATTAGCGCAGCCGCACGGGCACCCGCACAGCTCGTGCTGAAGGGGCAGGATCATGACAGTGTCATGCTTTGTAAAAACTAATTGCATTTCGTCACTTGGAAGTTTTTTTCCATTCATTCAGAATGACGTAGAAGTCACTGATTTTGGTACTCAGAAAGGGTTTATCCCAAAAATGTCTTTTTGGCTTGAGATCAGGGCTCTGTGCAAGTGTGTCCACACCAAAGTCATGGAAACACACTTTTATGGACCTTTCCTTGTCCACTTTAATGTTTAAACCTCTTTAGAAAATATGACACGATCACTATACAGAATAAATGAAATTCATTTTATATACTTCATTTATACTTTATAATCATTCAGGGAACCCAAGCCACATGATTTACATTGATGTACATATGAATATAAAAAGAATGAAATTCAAAGGAACATTATCGTGCTATTAATTTTTAATTCGGGGAATAATAGCTCAGTTGTTTCTGTGTCCCTAAATCACAAAATTCAGTAGTCTATAACATCGGTGGAGCAGCCTGTCATGTTACTGTGTTAGATGTAATATTGATGAGAACTGACAATGGTATCATTGCACATAATCTCCTGCGATGCCTAAACTGGGCTAAGTCTTTTTCAGTTTTGAAAAATTCCGTCATTCTATGAATGCTGTTAACGGGGCTTGCTCAAACTACCCATCACAGACGTTCGTCAACTTTGTAAATCCTCCTCCAAAGCATTGAGCATGAGTTTCCAAGGCCTTAATATATGATCCTCCTTGCATTTACAGATATGAAGGTACATGTCAATATTCTTTCTAATTTTTTGCTTATGTTCATTATAGGTCATCAATATTGTAATACTGTAAACAATTCCAGTTCATGATATGGAATATGACAATGTACTGTATTAATGATAATGTACGGTGTTAATATTGTTTAGAACTTTTTGAGTTATCTAACTGCATGTAATATAATTTTGACATGATGGCAGTGTCAGTTTGATTTGTAATAGTAGAGGTAGACAAATAAGAAAAAGAAGATCTCATTATTCTAGCTTTTACACTACATAGTTGGAACAATTCTGTTTTAGGACAATTGAACCGAACACGTGATTCAAGATCTAAATAAAGGTACAGCACAGTGCATGTCCAAAGTTTCAATTTATTGGATGGATGGTGCATGAAAAAAGAAGCTTCTGTTCCCAGATAATTGTTCTCATTATTTTTCAACATTCACTCACTATTTATGGTCATCAAGTTATTAGATATTTTTTTCCTTCCTGTTCTGTGTCTGTATTTGTTTTACGAATTAAAACAAATAATGCTGCTGAAACATTTAATGTCATATTAGGTTGTTCAGTGCCAACTAAGTGTCAACCATTGATGACTCACTGGTAAAAATTAGTGGCTATATAAGTAAAAAGGATCATTTCAATCAGGAGCAAAATTCACAGTTTGGACAAGAGACAACAACAACAAAAAACAGTAAAAAACACGGACCCACTCTTTCCACATTTACTGCAACCACAGGATGACCTTAGCGATGCTGCCATGGAAACAAAGATTACCACTTGATACTTGAGCAGTAATGTAAATGGTAACAACAAGAAAAAAAAAAAGTCTGTCAAGATATTTTTTGCTGTGATATATTGTTCTAATTTGAGATGATGTTTAGCTTGTACATCGGATTTCAGTTACCTTTTGCTGCTCCATTACACTGGAAAAAAACATCTTATGTATTTCCAGCACTGACTACAGGAACAATTACTCACATGTGTGTAGGTCATAGAATACTACTATGTATGCTCTGATTTTTCCAGCCACAGGTCACATTGTTTGCCTGATTGAGTGGGCTGTTTTATTGTGAATGAAATCGTCGGATGTTGTCAAATCAATAAAGTTGTCTGCACATGTACTGTACATTGAGGACCGAGTCCTAAAAACGTGTAGCTGTTAGGCAAAATAAGAATGGAATTGTCTTTATACCCAAAAACTATTGTCCATCTGTCTGTTTGTTGATCTATCTTAAAATAAACAACAGAATCGGACTGAAACTGAGATTTTTATCATATTCAGGTTTTGACATATCGCTTTCTTCAACAGTCTCAAAGGTTCAATCGTGCTGGTGAAGAGCTTGTTTGTGTACAATACAAATCAATTGTAGATGGCACATCTCCATCCTCTACCTTGCCGTAATCACAAATGTTATCATCAAACGTCCATGTTACAGATTTCCCTCTGCCCTATGAATCAATCCATCAGGATTGCAGCATCCTCTCTCATCCCTTTCTTTCTCCTTTTTATCATTGCTCTGAAGCATTTATTTTTAAGTGTGACCACCAGATAAGATGAGAAATGTGGGATCACAACCTAAACTGAGATTTAATTTGTGAGGGAATTTCAAAGCGTGTCGTGTGACGGCATAGAGGTACCAATCAGGGGAGGTGGCAAGCTCGCCATCTGAGCAATCAATTACACTCCGCTTTTGCAAACAATTTCTAATAAACATCTTTGTGATTAACTGGGATCTGAATCGGACCCTCAGGTGTGTCAGGTAGACACTACATGATGCAAGATGCAGAGAGGTAAGAGTCAACGGGTAACTACAGTATGTTTTCTGTTTTCACTTTTTTTTTACATCTAAAGCTTTGAAATTATTTCAATAATAAAATACATAATTTGACACAGAGCCATTATAACATCCCAAATACTACAAAAAGTTGTCCTGATAAAATGTGGGACCTTTAATGTAGCTCTGTAATGCTATCAACACCGAAGCACTGTTACAGGTCACGTCATTTTTTCCCCGACATTCTTTGATATCCTGGATGTTGATATTGTAGCAGACATGGCTCCACAAACTGAGGTGACAAACTCCTCACAACTCCATGAATTGCATTCTTTGATGGTGCCCTGCTGTGAGACAGTTTTCATGGGTCCTAAACAATTAACATCTACCCTCAAAGTCTGGACTCCCAAAGGTGCCACCAATCAGGACCAAGCAAAAGACTGACCTCAACCTAAATCGCAGTTTCCCATCAAAACTTGATTCCCGGAGCATGGATCCAAGGCGTCACTCACTGGCGTTGAGAGGAACTGCTCACTTGCTGGTGATCCATGATAATGGAAGAGACATTTTTTTTATTTCATAAACGCTGAAGAAATACTCTAAATATATGCCTTGATCTCTGTCATCGCAAGCTTTTTCAAAATGTTCAGAATAACTGAGCTTTTTAGAATTGTGCCTTAATTTGACCTAAAGCAGCATCAAATGTGACTTTGAACAGTAAGCAACTCATCTGCCACGGCAGAGTTAAACTATTTTTCTTTATGTGAGAGAAACACTGATGGGAATGTGTTATTTTTTCATTTTAAATGGCAATACAGGGTTCCTTCATTACTTCTCACTTCGATTTTTGTGACTTCAGTGCTTCGCGGGTTTTTTTATTAATCCACCCCCAAAAAAGAAAGAAGAATACAGCTAGATAGGCATATTGCGGAAAGACACATTGATACACAGTTGTACTGTTCTTTCTACATGTTAACGTGCTCAGTGTAAAACGCGGAATTAACAGCCAACCAAACTCTGTTCAAGAGCCGGGAGATGATCGTTCCGTAGCTCCTTTATTGAACAATCGAAGCAGTGAAATTGTAAACAGTGAAAAGAAATATACAGCACTTGGTGAGTTGTCCATTAAGCCTGTCTGTACATCAATAAAATGTATGAAAATACGAACCCAAACTAACAGTGTTAACCATTTGAAAATCCTATCCACTTTGAACAGGAATTACAAAAGGTAGGTTAACATAAAAATCCATACTAATACCTAAACAGCCAGCCTGACATCTGACATCTGACATGCAGGCAATGCACAAAATCAAAGTGAATATATTTGCATTCCCATAGAACACACCAACATAAACATCAAAGATTGGGCTAGTGCATCACAACAAACTTACAGCCAATACTAGCTAAAGGCTAGCTGAAGGCTAGCATACACGAAATGATGGACAAAACAACGATGAACTTCATTGTCCGTTCGCGTTTTGCTTTATACACAAAGGAAGTTCGATCTTTTCTGTAAATGTACTAGGCACAAACGAAGGAGTGCTGCCACCCATAGGTCAGATGCGTAATTACACTAAAGCATGAAATTAACAAGGCTGTTTACAAGTGTAACTGAATAACAAGTGAAAAGGATAATAAAATATGCAAAACAGAAGAATACTTCATGACATTTGACAATGGTGCATGATTGGTTTCTGGCGCGACATTGACCAATGAGAGAACGAGTGGCTTTATCCCTTGAGTTGATTTGTCGCCCATCATCGAAGCCTCACACAGCAACCTACCTTGTCCCAGACATTTGCTTTCTGTGCTCATTGTCTCGTCCATGCTGTTGACCTTCTCGCATATATACAGTATCTTAGTGTTGTGTTTGTGATGCAATAAAACCAAGATGTGGTGACTCTGTGTGCACATTTATCCTTTAAGGGATCCAGCAGGGGGAATGGGCTCCCATTTGGTAGCACTTTTATACATTATGGGATCCAACGGGAGGAATCAACCACTTTGTGCAGCAAATGGCATGGCCACTGTGGTACCTACTGGGTTGTCCTCCAGAGCTCCAGAGAGGGCACTTTTCACCTTGTTGGAAGTTTTTAACATGGATGAAATGGGGCGGGGGGTCTGCTGGAGGGCTCAGTACACAGGTGGAGACAGCCTTCAGCACCAAGACATGGAAGGTTGGGTGGATCATAAGACATGGATGAAGCTTCAACTGGATAGATGTAGGGTTGATGATCTTGGTAATTTGAAATGGGCCAGTGATCTCATGGGATACAGTTTGGAGTGGAAGGTCATGAAAAGAGAGCCAGACTGACTGGCCCACTTTGTAGTCGGGTCGTTAAGGAGCAATGACGGTCCCCGAGCTTTTTATTGCAAGTCGGAGACTGGTTCAACATCTCTTGGACGTCTTTCCATACGGCTTGTACCCCCTGGAGATGATGATATTGAACAACAGGGACTGCCACCACCTGCTCCTGCTCCCTGAGCAATTGGGGCTGGTAAGCATAGCAAGCCATGAATGAGGACATACCGGTTGTATATCTGGTCAGGGAATTGTGGACATACTCAATCAATTGAATGAATGAACTCCACAATGTGGGGTGGTTGGTGGTTGCAATGCAGCAGAGAACTAATTTGAGAGTCTGACTCGACCGCTCCATCCGGCCATTGTTTTGCTGGTGATAACACAATGACCAACTGGTTGCTGCACCCACCGCCTTGAAAATTTCTTTCTAGACTTTTGATGAGAATTGGGGACCTCGGTATATGACAATATCAATGGGAATCCCATATAGTCTGAACACATAACATTACACTTACTTTACTGTGATATTTTGTAATCCTCTGCAGTTGATAGACTTGGTGAGAGTAGTGGCTTTCTTTTTGACAAAGAATAATCTAGTCCGCACCAGTGACAAGGAGGGGCGTATAAGGCCAGTAGCCAGGGAGAGATGGATATAATATCACTTTCTTCTAGGGAGGGGTCAGATTGTGGAGTTGGCTGGATGCAAGTGACGTATCGATTGACAAGAGGTCAATGGTACAGTTGTACGGGCTGTGGGGGGTAGAGAGATTCCTAAATCCGTACTGAATACAGATGAGAGTTCATGATATTCTTGAGGAGCTTGTGGGAGGTCTACTTTGGCGGCAGCAGGTCTAGTCTCTTTGGAGAGTGTAACAGCAGAAAGCAGGCAGTGGGAATGAGAGTAAGAACTCCATTCAGTGATAGATAAATGAGTCCAATGTATTATGGGGTTGTGAATTTGGAGCCAATGAATACAAAGGACCAAGTGTATCTCAAGGAAAGGAATGCTAAAGAGGTGGTTTCAGGGTGATGAGAAGTGTGATAGGAACTGTTTGGTGGGTGACAGAGGAGATGACTCAGCCATCCAGGGCTGTGATGCTTTTCGGAGATGGGAGTATATGGAGGGGTATTTGGAATATGTGTATTAATTCATCATGAATTAAATTGTCATGGGTGCCAGAATCAATGAGAGCAGTAGTGGGGTTGGTAGATTTGAGTGGATAGAATGCAACCGGGAACAGTCATGCAGAAGTAGTGCACATGGGAACAGAAGTTGTTTTCACCATGATACTCTCGACACTCCCAGTGAGCCTAGAGTTTTGGGTCAGAGAGGGCACAAGGATCTAAAATGATTGGGTTCCCAGAAGACTGATCCAAGACACCGAGGTGATCAGAGAGACAGGCAGGAGATTACTTGCTGTTCCTCTGGCTGGAAAGGAGAGAAGTAGACTTGCTGGTGGAACCTCACTGACATAGGGCTAAGGTAGAGGTGGCAAAGACCAAACAATTGGCTAATGATAACATGTATGCCATGTTGGACCCTAAAGAAGGAGAAAACGATATATACAGGTTGGCCAGCGAGAAGGATAGCGGTGAGAAGGATGTGCAGCATGTAAGGAAGATTAAGGATGGAAATGGAAATGCATTAATTGGAGCCATTAATTTCCTGGACAAATGGAAAGAATATTTTAAGGAGTTGAAGGATGAGGAAAATTAGAGAGAAGGAAGAGAAGAAGGGGCAAGTGTGGCGGACCAAGAAGTGGCAACTATTATTGTGGGGGAAGTTAGAAATGTATCAAAGAGGACACAAAACGGAAAGGCAGTTGCTCCTGATGACATTCCTGTGGAGGATTGGAAGCATTAACACGTTTTGGCTGTGGAGTTTTTGACCAGCTTTTTGAAAAAAAATTCTAGTGGATGAGAAAGTGTCTGAGGAATAAAAGAAAAGTGTGCTGCTGTCCCTTTTTAAAGAACAAGGGTGATGTGCAGAACTGTGGGAATGATAGAGAAATAAACTTGATGAGCCACATCATGAAGTTATGGAGAAAATTATTGGAGGTTGACTCAGGAGAGAAGTGAGTATTTGGGAGCAACAGTCTGGTTTTATGCCTGGAAAGAGTACCACAGGTACATGATTTGCCATGATGATGTTGATGAAAAAGAAGAGAGAAGGTCATAACGAGTTACATTATATCTTTGTAGATCTGAAGAAAGCTTATGAAAGTACACAGACAGGAACTGTGGTACCGCTTGCGGAAGTCTGGAATAATGCAGGACATGTCCGAGGGAGGCATGGTGATGCAACTGCAGAGCATTGGCCACACAGGTCTGAGGACTGATGTTAAAATCGCGGCCCCACCTGTGTGGAGATTGCATGTCTCCCTGTTTCTTCTTTTGTTTTCACTGGGCACTCCGTTTTCCTCCCATTCATTCATCCATTATCCAACCCGCTAACTCTTGCAAATGTCACTGGAGAGCTGGACCCTATCCCAGCTAGCTTCAGGCAAAAAAGAACAACACGCTGAACTGGTCGTCGCAGGGCAGATATCGACAACATCACTAAGCGGGAATTTATCCCACGGTGCCCGCACCAAAGGTTTCCTCCCACATCCCAAAAAAAAAACATGCATTAATTGGAAAATCTCAATTGTCCCTAGGTGTGATTGTGAGTGCGACTGTTGTCTGTCTCCATTTGCCCTGCGACTGGCTGGCAACCTGGTACTCTGGTTCCCTTTCACATACAAAAACCATCAATGTTAGGTTAATTGAAGACTCTAAATTGCCTATAGATGGGAATGCCAGTGAGTCTTTTTTTTTTTTAATGTCCCCTGTGATTGGCGTCCTAGAGTGCTAGTCAAGGGAGGACATACTCAAAGCAAGGGACTCTGTGTTTACATCAATGTTGCCTGCTGGTATGACTCTGCCGTGGTTTCTAAACACTTTTCATTGTTCCTGGAGTTGATGATCATCAAGTGCTGGCCATTTTACCTGCCTAGGGAATTTACTGCTGTTCTGCAGCCAACCATTTACATCCCTCCCAGCTCAACCAACAACAGGAGCTAGGAACTGTACAAACTCCATCGGCAAATCAGTGAGCGGCAGACATTGCACCCATTCGGGCTGAAGATTTTAACCACGCAACCCCAAAACTGTGTTTCCACAACATCATGGACATGTTACATTTTCCACGAGAGGAGAGAACATCCTGGACAATGTTTTTACAACTCAAAAAGGAGCCTACAAAGACATCCATCTCCCCCATCTGGGAGCCTTAAACCACACTACTGTAATGCGTGCATACAGACCGCTGATTAATATGACAAAGCCAGTCAAGAAGATGACCTGGGTGTGGTCAGAATGGTCATCAGAGTCACTCAAGGACTGTTTTGCCACTACAGACTGGAGCATATTCCAACAGGTATTTCAGCTGAAGTATGTCTTATGCCCATATTTAGTCATGACTACATAATTTCCTCATGTCCTCAGCTGTATCCAGATGTGTTCTTCAGCGCATCTCTGCGCGTAGGCTAACCTTGATGAACTCCATACTGGACACTTTGTAATAATCCATTGCCAGCTAGAACTGGTTGAGACAGAAACCCTTTGTTTAAGTGGAAAGTCCCGATCTCACGCCACAGATTTGATACCACCCATAGTCCGCCCTCCTGACAAGATAAAGAATGTGTGCTTTTTCTGTACCTTCGAAGTTGTGATCTGGTCTCAACAGCCATTGTCTTCCCGGAATATTCTGGAAGTAAATTCTTTGAAGAAACTGTTCATCATCTCCAGCCTTTATTTGGATAACCAACATTTTCACTACCCGAAATTAAACGAACACACGGAGGAAAAAAAGTGGATCCAACACAGCGCACTCAACATGCCCCCAACCAGGTTATGGCGCCCCTGAGCCGGTGAGCCATCTTTTCTGGGAGTGCAGTGCTGCCGTAGACCTGTGGGTGACAACCAGCCAACTGCAATTCCCGGAATTACCACCAAGGGGGGTCCTAAACGATCAATTCATGCTCTATGGGGTGAGTCAGTCGAAGTTTACGAAGGAGTTCGAGAGGCACTGGCTCACCGTTGCCACTATCAAAGAGGCCATCCGGACCAACAGAAACTTGCTGGTAAGGAGGCACTTTTTCACTCATTGAAAAAAACCTCGATTGCACTAAGTAAACCTGCAAGGAGTCCTATGGCTTCAACAACAATTAAAGTTTTTGTAGTTATTGTTGAGTCACTCGAGGCACATAAGGATTGTCCTCAGAAGTGCTAGACTCACATGTGGGAGGGTCCTCAGTCTTTCAAACAGAAGAAAAAGTAGAAGAAGATGACAAGAGAATGTCTCTGGAGCAAAGGATTATGGGTTGATGGACATGGAGTTGGAGGGGGCACTCTGACCACCTTGTGCCACCAGAGCTCAAAGAACCCCAGCAGAAACAGCAAAAGAAGCCATGAAGTCCCTTTGAATATCAGGTCTGTCAGGAGCAGGTCCTGTAGAACCCCCGTTGGCAGGCAGTACATGTGATCGAAGCGAAGTCACAGGGAAAATGGCGCCTCCTACGGCGCGAGTCCGAGTGAAGTGACCAGGCTTCGTAAGGCTCCCCAGGAGGAGACCCCCTCTCGGGACACCACGGGAAGGTACCTGGTCTTTGTCCCGTCAAGTTGTTGCTTTTTCACATGGATATTGTCACAGTTATTCTGAGACACTTCACTTTAGTACAAGATAGTATTAGGAGCCCACTCCTTGCAAAAATATTGATATTCACAGGCCACACTGGCCACACTGATGAAGGGGAAACAATGCAAAGAAACATTGAATAGAACCAGTCTTCTTCTTCTTCTTTTCCTTTCGGCTTGTCCTGTTAGGGGTCGCCACAGCGTGTCATCTTTTGCCATCTTAGCCTATCTCCTGCATCTTTCTCTCTAACCCCAACTGCCCTCATGTCTTCCCTCACCACATCCATAAACCTTCTCTTTGGTCTTCCTCTCGCTCTTTTGCCTGGGAGCTCCATCCTCAGCATCCTTCTACCAATATACTCACTCTCTCGCCTCTGAACTTGTCCAAACCATCGAAGTCTGGTCTCTCGAATCTTGTCTCCAAAACATCCAACTTTGGCTGTCCCTCTAATGAGCTCATTTCTAATCCTATCCAACCTGGTCACTCTGAGCGAGAACCTCAACATCTTCATTTCTGCCAGCTCCATTTCTGCTTCCTGTTGTTTCTTCAGTGCCACCGTCTCTAATCCGTACAGGCCTCACCACTGTTTTGTAAACTTTGCCCTTCACCCTCGCAGAGACTCTTCTGTCACATAACACACCAGACACCTTCCGCCAGCTGTTCCAACCTGCTTGGTCCCGTTTCTTCACTTTCTAATCACACTCACCATTGCTCTGGATTGTTGACCCTAAATATTTGAAGTCCTCCACCCTCGCTATCTCTTCTCCCTGCAGGCTCACTCTTCCCCCTCCACCTTTCTCATTCACGCACATATATTCTGTTTTACTTCGGCTTATCTTCATTCCTCTCCTTTCCAGTCTATGTCTCCATCTTTCTAATTGTTCCTCTGCATGCTCACAATATCATCTGCGAACATCATGGTCCAAGGGGATTCCAGTCTAACCTTATCTGTCAGCCTATCCATTACCACTGCAAACAGGAAGGGGATCAAAGCTGATCCCTGATGCAGTCCCACCTCCACCTTAAATTACTCTGTCACACCTAAGGCACACCTCACCAATGTTCTGCTGCCATCATACATGTCCTGTACTATTTTAACATACTTCTCTGCCACACCAGACTTACGCATGCAGTACCACAGTTCCTCTCTTGGTACTCTGTCATAGGCTTTCTCTAGGTCCACAAAGACGCAATGTAGCTCCTTCTGACCTTCCCTGTACTTTTCCACTAGCATCCTCAAGGCAAATAATGCATCTGTGGAACTCTTTTTAGGCATGAAACCATACTGTTGCTCGCAGATACTTACGTCTGTCCTGAGTCTAGCCTCCACTACTCTTTCCCATAACTTCATTGTGTGGCTCATCAACTTTATTCCTCTATAGTTCCCACAGCTCTGAACATCCCCTTTGTTCTTAAAAATGGGAACTAGAACACTTTTCCTCCATTCTTCAGGCATCTTTTTGCCCGCTAGTATTCTGTTGGATAAGTTGGTCAAAAACTCCATAGCCATGTCTCCAAATTGCTTCCATACCTCTACCGGTATGTCATCAGGACCAACTGCCTTTCCATTTTTCATCCTTTGTAGTGCCTTTCTGACTTCCCCCTTAGTACTCATTTCCACTTCCTGGTCCTTCACTCTTGCCTCTTCAAGTCTTCCTTCTCTCTCATTTTCTTCATTCATCAACTTCTCAAAGTATTATTTCCATCTATTTAGCACACTACTGGCACCAGTGAACACATTTCCATCTCTATCCTTAATCACCCTAACCTGCTGCACATCCTCCCCATCTCTATCCCTCTGTCTGGCCAACCTGTAGAGATCCTTTTCTCCTTCTTTTGTGTCCAACCTGGTGTACATGTCTTCATATGCCTTGAATAGAACCAGTGGTATTGTAATTTATTTCAGTCGGGCAGATGCTGTGGCACAATGGCTAACTGGTTAGCATATCTGCCTCACTGCCTCGCCTGTGTGGAGTTTTCATGTGTTCTCATTGCCTGCATGGGTTTTCTCCAGGTACTCCTAAATCCCCAACATATGCACGGTAGGGCAATTGAAACCTTTAAATTGTTCTTGCGGAAATGTGCAAGGAAAACATCAATGACGTGAGCGATTGCCCAACTAGTTAACACATTTTCTTTTGAATAAATTTGGAATTTCATGGAATTTCGTCAACACTTCTTTTATTCTGGCTGATGGAAGAGTGGCTCCCTCCTCCTCAACGCCTCAAACTGCTCCTGCTTGGCTGTTGCATCTTCCCCAGCTCCTTTAGCGGCTTAATCGAAAGATCCTCATGGTGTTCCTGAACGTTGAAAGATGCTTGTGGTGCTCCTGAACCAAGTTTTCAATGTCCTCAGCCTTTCCCACCAAAACAATTTTCTTAACTTCAGGTTCAACCTCCACATCGAACCTTTCAAAATCCTGTGGAGCAGCAGCAGTGTTAAGCCACATGCACACACGTCTTTTTCAAAACTCTCAATGATTTCTTACGTTGTTTTGATGGACAAAACAACTCTCGTCTTCTTATTGGCACTGACTATCAATTTATTGGGGTCCAAGGGAGAGAAAAGATGAACACATCTGCAAAGAAGTTGTACAGTATGAGTGTGTGTGAGCGTATGACATTCAACCGATTCAATTGATTCGGTGACAAAAGATGCAGAAGGTTCATCACGGATTGAAGATTGAAGTCCCCCCCCCAAAAAAAAAAAAAAAAAAGATTGACGTTGCTCCTAGCCAATGTGAAGCCAGGAGGTATCACCTAGTGCTTTGGTGGCACCCAATGGAAGAGCAATTCTATCATGCCGTGTTCAAACCAAGATATAGTACGGGATGTTTACGTTCGGTGGAATCCATCCATCCATTCTCTTAGCCACTTTTCCTCACAAGTGTCGCGAGAGTGCTGGAGGCTCTCCCAGCTGTCAACGGGCAGGAGGGAGGGTACACGCTGAACCAGTTGGCAGCCAATTGCAGGGCACATGGAAACAGACAACAGTTGCACTCACATTCACACCTAGGGCCTATTTTGAGTGTCGAATTAATGTTACATGTTTTTGAGATATTTGAGGAAACCGGAGTGCCCGGAGATAACCGACACAGATAGGGGGAGAACATGCAAACTCCACACTGTTGGGGCAAGGATTCAACCCTGGACCTCAGAAGTGTGAGGTCAATGCTTTACAGCTGCACCACCTTAAATTCTTCTGGCACACCTCACCACTGTTCTGCCGCCCTCATACATGTCCTGTACTATTCTAATGTATTTCTCCACCACACCAGACTTATACATGAAGTACCACAGTAGCTCTCATGGTACTCACTCATAGGCTTTCTCTAGATCCACAAAGACCCAATGGAGCTCCTTCTGACCTTCTCTGTACTTTTCTTTGAGCATCCTCAAGGCAAACAATGCCTCTGTGGTACTCTTTCTAGGCATGAAACCATACTGTTTACTTGCAGATACTTACTTCTGTCCTGAGTCTAGCCTTCACTACACTTTCCCATAACTTCATTGTGTAGCACATCAACTGTCTTCCTCTATAGTTCACACAGCTCTGCAAATCACCTTTGTTCTTAAAAATGGGAACTAGCACACTTTTCCTCCATTCTTCAGGCATCCTCTCACCCACTATTCTTCTGTTGAATAAGTTGGTCAAAAACTCAACGGCCACCTCTCCAAATTGTTTCGAAACGTCCACAGGTATGTCATCTGGACCAACTGCCGTTCCATTTTTCATCCTCCTTAGTGCCTTTCTAAATTCCCCCTTACTAATGGTTGTGATTTCCTGGTCCTTCACACTTTCCTCTTCTACACTTCTTTCACTCTTATTTTCTTCATACGTCAATGTCACAATGTATTATTTCCATCTATTTAACACACTACTGGCACCAGTCAACACATTTCCATCTGTATCCTGAATCATCCTTACCTGCTGCACATCCTTCCCATCTCTATCCCACTGTCTGGCCAACCTGTAGAGATCATTTTCTCCAATTTTCATGTCCAGCCTGGTGTACATGTCGTCATATACCTCAGGTTTACCCTGCGCCACAGCTTCCTTTGTCCTACGCCGCATGTCAATGTATTCCTTTTGTTGATCCTCAGTCATCTCAGTGTCCCATTTCTTCTTCGCTAATCTCTTTCCTTGTATGACTTCCTGTATTTTGGGGTTTCACCTCCAAGTCTCCTTCTCCCTGTTCCGACCAGAAGACACACCAAGTACTCTCCTACCTGCCTCTTTGAAAACCTTGGCAGTAGTATTCCAGTCTTCCGGGAGCTCCTCCTGTCCATCGAGAGCCTGTCTCACCTCTTTCTGAAAGCCGCACAATATTCCTCATTTCTTAGCTTCCACCACATGGTTCTCTCCTCTACATTTATACCTGGGTAAAAAATATAATCAGTTAAAATAATGTTAGTTGGTTTGTTTTAAGCACAAAAATGTATTTCATTACTATCTTTTCTTCACCAATATAACGCTGAAATAATGCCGCTGTGGCGTAAAGCCCAATCATTTATTTATTCATTATCTTCTGACTATAAAGTGAAAACATAACATACTTGAATGTATGCAAAGCTACTTTAACAACAACTTGTCCAAAAACTCAAGAAAACATACAACTTTTTTGTGATTTTTTTTGTTTGTTTTTTCCAAATTATTCATCTTTATTCATAATGGACACCAAGAAGCTTTAGTGGAATTAAGTTGTGTGCATGTGTACATTCGTACGTGTTTTCTTTCAGCTGTCAAATATTTGCCGCCTCCTCCATTTGTAGCAAAAACATGGGGGGGACATGAGAACTCCACACAGGGACCGCAAATTTAAACCTAAGACCCCAGAACTGTGAGGCAGATGTAGAGTACTAAACAGTTGCCCGTCGTGACGTCCAGAAAGAGGAAGTTGTAATAACAATGATCAATATTTTTCAAATATAGCTCAAATTGTAATCATGGAAATGTCCAAAACAACTGTAATTTGTACATGTATAATTTATTACACATTTAGCCAGAGTAATATCATGGATTATAATTACATCCATTTCAATGCAGCCCTATGGGGGCACAAACCAGTGCAATCTGTAGGCCGGTCCCAAGCCCGGATAAATGCAGAGGGTTGCGTCAGGAAGGGCATCCGGCGTAAAAACTGTGCCAAACAAATATGAGCGTTCATCTAAAGAATCCCATACCGGATCGGTCGTGGCCCGGGTTAACAACGCCCGCCCCCGGCACTGCTAACCTGCAGGGTGTCGGTGGAAATTCAGCTACTGTGGGTCGAAGACAAAGAAGAGGAGGAAACCGGATCCAGCGTCAGAAGAAAAAGAGGAATGCACAGAGCCTACAACTGAGTGTAGGGACTTTGAATGTTGGGACTATGACAGGAAAAGCACAGGAGTTGGTTGACATGATGATTAGGAGAAAGGTTGATATTCTGTGCATCCAAGAGAGCAGGTGGAAAGGTAGTAAGGCTAGAAGTTTGGGAGCAGGGTTTAAATTATTCTACCACGGAGTAGATGGGAAGAGAAATGGAGTAGGGGTTATTTTAAAGGAAGAGCTGGCTAAGAATGTCTTGGAGGTGAAAAGAGTATCAGATCGAGTGATGAGACTAAAATTTGAAATTGAGGGTGTTATGTATAATGTGGTTAGCGGCTATGCACCACAGGTAGGATGTGACCTAGAGTTGAAAGAGAAATTCTGGAAGGAACTAGATGAAGTAGTTCTGAGCATCCCAGACAGCGAGAGAGTTGTGATTGGTGCAGATTGTAATGGACATATTGGTAAAGGAAACAGGGGCGATGAAGAAGTGATGGGTAAGTACGGCATCCAGGAAAGGAACTTTGAAGGGCAGATGGTGGTGGACTTTGCAAAAAGGATGGAGATGGCTGTAGTGAACACTTATTTCCAGAAGAGGGAGGAACACATAGTGACCTACAAGAGCGGAGGTAGAACCACGCAGGTAGATTATATTTTGTGCAGACGATGTAATCTGAAGGAGGTTACTGACTGTAAAGTAGTGGTAGGGGAGAGTGTAGCTCGACAGCATAGGATGGTAGTGTGTAGGATGACTCTGGTGGTGAGTAGGAAGATTAAGAAGACAAAGGTAGAGCAGAGAACCATGTGGTGGAAGCTGAGAAAGGAAGAATGTTGTGCGGCCTTCCGGAAAGAGGTGAGACAGGCTCTCGATGGACAACCGAAGCTCCCGGAAGACTGTACGACGACAGCCAAGGTGATCAGAGAGACAGGCAGGAGAGTACTTGGTGTGTCATCTGGTAGGAAAGGGGAGAAGGAGACTTGGTGGTGGAACCCCAAAATACAGGGAGTCATACAAGGAAAGAGATTAGCGAAGAAGAAGTGGGATACTGAGAGGACTGAGGAGAGGCGAAAGGAGTACATCGAGATGCGACGTAGGGCAAAGGTAGAGGTGGCAAAGGCTAAACAAGAGGCATATGAAGACATGTACACCAGGTTGGACACGAAAGAAGGAGAAAAGGATCTCTACAGGTTGGCCAGACAGAGGGATAGAGATGGGAAGGATGTGCAGCAGGTCAGGGTGATTAAGGATAGAGATGGAAATGTGTTGACTGGTGCCGGTAGTGTACTAAATAGATGGAAAGAATACTTTGAGAAGTTGATGAATGAAGAAAATGAGAGAGAAGGAAGAGTTGAAGAGGCAAGAGTGAAGGACCAGGAAGTGGAAATGATTACTAAGGGGGAAGTCAGAAAGGCACTACAAAGGATGAAAACTGGAAAGGCAGTTGGTCCTGATGACATACCGGTAGAGGTATGGAAGCAATTTGGAGAGATGGCTGTGGAGTTTTTGACCAACTTATTCAACAGAATACTAGCGGGCGAAAAGATGCCTGAAGAATGGAGGAAAAGTGTTCTAGTTCCCATTTTTAAGAACAAAGGGGATGTTCAGAGCTGTGGGAACTATAGAGGAATAAAGTTGATGAGCCACACAATGAAGTTATGGGAAAGAGTAGTGGAGGCTAGACTCAGGACAGAAGTAAGTATCTGCGAGCAACAGTATGGTTTCATGCCTAGAAAGAGTACCACAGATGCATTATTTGCCTTGAGGATGCTCGTGGAAAAGTACAGAGAAGGTCAGAAGGAGCTACATTGCGTCTTTGTGGACCTAGAGAAAGCCTATGACAGAGTACCAAGAGAGGAACTGTGGTACTGCATGCGTGAGTCTGGTGTGGCAGAGAAGTATGTTAAAATAGTACAGGACATGTATGATGGCAGCAGAACAATGGTGAGGTGTGCCTTAGGTGTGACAGAGGAATTTAAGGTGGAGGTGGGACTGCATCAGGGATCAGCTCTGAGCCCCTTCCTATTTGCAGTGGTAATGGATAGGCTGACAGATGAGGTTAGACTGGAATCCCCTTGGACCATGATGTTCGCAGATGATATTGTCATATGCAGTGAAAGCAGGGAGCACGCAGAGGAACAATTGGAAAGATGGAGACATGCACTGGAAAGGAGAGGAATGAAGATTAGCCGAAGTAAAACAGAATATATGTGCGTGAATGAGAAAAGTGGAGGGGGAAGAGTGAGGCTACAGGAAGAAGAGATAGCGAGGGTCGACGATGTCAAATACTTGGGGTCAACAATACAGAGCAATGGAGAGTGTGGTCAGGAAGTGAAGAAACGGGTCCAAGCAGGTTGGAACAGCTGGCGAAAGGTGTCTGGTGTGTTATGTGACAGAAGAGTGTCTGCTAGGATGAAGGGCAAAGTTTACAAAACAGTGGTGAGGCCGGCCATGATGTACGGATTAGAGACGGTGGCACTGAAGAAACAACAGGAATCTGAACTGGAGGTGGCAGAAATGAAGATGTTGAGGTTCTCGCTCGGAGTGACCAGGTTGGATAGGATTAGAAATGAGCTCATTAGAGGGACAGCCAAAGCTGGATGTTTTGGAGACAAGATGCGAGAGAGCAGACTTCCATGGTTTGGACATGTTCAGAGGCGAGAGAGTGAGTATATTGGTAGAAGGATGCTGAGGATGGAGCTCCCAGGCAAAAGAGCGAGAGGAAGACCAAAGAGAAGGTTTATGGATGTTGTGAGGGAAGACATGAGGGCAGTTGGGGTTAGAGAGGAAGATGCAGGAGATAGGCTAAGATGGCAAAAGATGACACGCTGTGGCGACCCCTAACGGGACAAGCCGAAAGGAAAAGAAGAAGAAGAAGAAGATAATTACATCCATTTCGTTATTCAATCACCTCATATATTTTGATTTGTTACTGCTATGCTCCCTACAGTATTTCTAAAAATGTGTCTGTGAGCAAGCTGTTGTGAATTTAGCCAGATTTTGGCAGAGAAACGTCTTCACCTGGTACCAACTCTGGAATTTCTCCAGTGATTACTTCACTGCCAAACTGGCGATTTGCCACTTTCAAATGAGACACGACACCATCTGAAAAACCACCACCTCAACGACTGAAGGGAAATGGAGCTGAGCTGCTCTGCATTGACTGCACCAATTAACACAATATGCATTGGTTAAGATTTTGATGACCAACACACACTTGATTGTTCTGTGAATAAGGTATTTTGAAGTGATGCAAGTACCAAACACACAGATCCGCATACTAATTGAGTGATTTGGGGCAGACATTTCTTCTCCACTTCTTGACATACTACAATTATCTTACTATGTCGTTAACTTGTGCAGAGAACATCGGTTTTGTGAATAATTGGAACAAGTTATTAATTGGAATACATCTTGTGACAGGCTGTGGTAAATTGGGACAAAATTGTATTTTCCGGTTGAGTAGCTAAAAGTAAAGCTAATCGAGACTCATTTGCCTCCTGATGTATTCGTACCCATGCTGTTCTCATTCAGTGTTCATGCATCATGACTTCATTTTTTTTTTTTTTTTTTTACATAATAAGATGCAACGACGCAAACCATCAGAAGCTGCAGAGTTGGATGCAGGGTGGAAATGGGCTTTGTTGAGATACAGTTGTGGTCAGTTTACATACACAAGAATCTCACAAATAATTTGTAGCTTTCAATGATATATTTCCAGCATTTTAATTTGGTGGGGGTTGGATTATCATACCATATTACACAGACAAATACACACACGCACACAAATTTAAAAACAAGAACTAAGTGTATAATTTAAATTACTTTGGGATTTTCCCTGAAACAGTGAAACACCCTATCTTTAGTGAGGTCATAGGTTCTCTTTTCAAGGCTTTAACACTCGGTCCACCAGAATTCTGTATTGTTGTCATTACATCTTAAAATAATTAGTTCTTTTTTTCCTTTTTCCTTTTTCCTTTGCTAACTAAACAACGGTGGTGGGGGGAGCATAAGGACACTCTCATTGTCAAGTACATATGTGAATTGTGCCAATCGATGTAGCAGCCAAGCACATTACAAAATGGCCCAAACTGAATAGTTCTATGTTACACTTTCAGTTTGGATTGGATTTTATTTTTTTGTGTGCAATGCAGAATATCTGTGCGCAGAGACCATATCAAAAGTGTGCAATGGGGCACGCGCACAGCTTGGAGGCCACAGTGCATGGCAACTTTCAGAGCTCATTGTCACATTGATTCAGCATTTTTTTCTGGTTTTCCATATCATAATCAGAATCATTTTGATTTGGAGAGTATGTAAAAAAACACAAAAGGAATTTGTCTCTGGTAGTTGCAGCCTCTCTAGTATAACAAAACCCATCCATCCATCCATCCATCCATCTTCTTCTGCTTATCCGAGGTCGGGTGGAGGGTCAGTAGCTCTAGTAAGGAAGCCAGGAATTCCCCATCCCCAGTCATTATCGCAATGCGGACCAAACACTGACACTGGTTGTACAGGGATCAAATAGCTCATGTCAGGGTTTTGGTACCCAATACTCCTGAAGCACAGTCCCTCACTGAACTCCCAAATGAACATGGTTGAACGCCTTCTCCAAGTACACAAAACATGTCCCGAGTCAAGGTAAACAGCGTTCAATTCCCGTATGCACAGTGTTGTTAGTAGGGTTAAACCACCTGAGACGCCAAATGTTAGACCAAAATTATCTCTAAGCTGTTCATAAATCACTTTCCATGGACTCAAACAACTCCTCCCAGGTCCGAGTACACCAACAGATTAAGGGATTGCATCCATGACAGGCACTAACAACCTTACAGCCACAGCTCTGGTCGGCAATGGAGGTGCGGAACTTGATCCACTTTGCTTTGCTTTGTTTGGTAACTTTTTGTTAGACCAGTTTCCTTGGTTCTTCTTTGTTTTGTAATACAATGATTGTATCTTTGCTTTGGGGTCTGACTAGTAACTAATCAAAACATTAGACACTTTTACAAAACTCATTCCCTTCTCTGTCAATAACAATGCAATTCAGTGTACTTCTCAGGCCAAATTGAATTTACACATTCTCTGAAGTAACTGCTGTGCATGAGGAAGACATACAGTATACACTACCTTTATAGAATTAAATCTAGCCAATGGTTCACAAACCTTGAAGCTTGCCAGAACTCAAAATGGTGAAGTTTGCTTATCAGTGTCAAGACAAGTCATGCATGTCAAGTGCACAGCACAATTTTCACACACTGAGCGAGGCTGTTATCACGATGTCTTGTTGCACAATATTCCTTTCAGATTTCCTAAATAAAGATTTTGGGAATTATTTTTTTTCCCAACTTGCCCTCCAAACCTAGAGTGAGTCATTTATCTTGAAATTATTATTGCAAAAACCAGGATTTTTTTTGTTCAAGCCGAACCTGACAGCAGTCCAATGTAAATGACTAAGTCAGAAGATAGATTTTTTATTGTTGGTATTATTTATACCTAAATGAATTATTTACACTAACTTGTAGTTACTAGGCCATATTACGAACATAAGATTCAAATGGATTGATGTTTTTGCATTCCATGCATTACAAAAGCAGGATGAAACACTACTACACATTTACAGGTGACTACAAATATGCAATGAGGGGTTTGGGATCATCTAGTCAGGATTGGAGATGCTTTCTCACATTTGGCTTTGCATTATGAGAGTTGCGGAGAGAAATAGAGTTGATCACATGAGTCATATTTCAGTTGAATTTGAAAAAAAATTATAAAGTGGGTCGGCACGGTGGTGCAGCTGGAAAATGTTGGCCTCATCTGTGTGGAGTTTGGATGTTCTCTTCATGTCTGTGTGGGTTTTCTCCGGGTACTCTGGTTTCCTCCCACATCCCAAAAACATGCGACATTAATTAAAATTGCACCAAGGTGTGATTGTGTGTGCGGTTGTTTGTCTCAATGTGCCCTGCGATTGGCTGGCAACCAGTTCAGAGTGGACACCGCCTCCTGGCAGTTGACGGCTGGGAAAGACTCCAACACTTCCTGCGACCCTTGTGAGGATGAGCAGCACGGCTGGGATAGACTCCAGCACTTCCTGCGACCCTTGTGGGGGTGAGCAGCTAAGAAAATGCATGGATGGATATATAAAGTGGATGTCTTGTGTTCAAGTCATATATATTTATACAGAGTAGCTCAAAGGCCCCAAAATACTGAAAGTAATGTGTATTCTTCTCCTTATACTCTCATTGAAGGAGATCTGTAGATAGTTGTGCTGTGAAGAGGGTGTAGACAAATTATGCATGGCTTGTAAAGTGCTGTAACCCAAAAAGAAGCATCATGATCACTGTCAAAAAATCGATTTGGCTGCTTGGCGGTTGTGTTATCATCAAAGATTCTCACTATTAAATCTCAAACTCTGATCAAATGGGTGTTGAGACCGACTACTGCTGAGCGCTGTGCTTTGTTCCCATCCCTGCATAATTGCTTGATCTTGTTTCTGAACATGATTGACGCCTGTGCAAACACTTATTTATTGTACTAATATTATTCCCTGGCAGTTACGGGGTGCCCCCTTGAAATCATGACTTTGTAGTGCCTTCAATGTATTTTCTGACTTAATTTTACCTCTGAGCCTTGATAAGTTGTTTCTGGTTTTAAAAGACATTTACACCAGTTTGGATCACTGAAAATGCATGCAAGAAACAAAGGCATTTTTAGGAGATAACATCACAGTGACACAGGCATTGATCAGCAGGCTTGCAAGGTCTTCTTGAGTTAAATCAAATAGCAAAGTTAATTTGATACCATAGTTTGATTCGCTCTTGTATGCAGAGCTGTGGTTTCGTCGCACAGGTCATAGCCAAGTAACTGGATTTTTCGTTTCTGTCTCTGTGTGGAGCAGACACACTTTGTTCTTCCTCCTCACTCTTGTGTTTCAGTGTTGTGGTATTACATGTCTGAGCAATACAACAGGAAGCTGTAAAATGACAAATTCAAATAAGCACATGAAAAAGCAGTCCAGTCTATTGTCCAAATCAGTTGTCCTCACAGGGGTCACAAGAGTGCTGGAGCCTATCTAAGCTAACATTGGATGAAAGGCAGACTACATCCTGAACTGGTCACCAATCAGTTGCGGGGCACATAACACATCACAGAGCGAGAAATTATCCCACGCTGCCCACACCAAAGAGAGGTGTGCGCATGTAATTTATTTAGAAAATGAAGTTTTAGTTCATCGGCGGATAAGAATTTTCCTAATTCTGTCCTTGGTTTTCACAATTGATTAATAAAGGAAGCAAAACAAAAACAATGTCATTGAAATTACATCAAATTTAGGAATTTGATATTACACATACTTTAATTATTGAAACGTATCCATATCAGCAGGCAATACCGATCCTCTATTTTGCTGTTTGCTGATCTGTGAATTGCAAAAGGAATTTTCGGCCAATGACATGCAAACTCACCAATGTTCTAAGCCTGGATGTCTCGACTGTGAAGCAGATGTGCTAACCACTTTTTTCTGACCGTGCTGCAGCATCATGCTACCCAAAGGGAAATTCCGGTGGTTTGGGTTAACATTGTATCCAATAGGTCATGGTATATGTACTGTACCTTGACAATGTGATGTTAATCCTCTCTCATTCAATGTTTTTTGAGAAGATTTTTATTGGCAATTCTGAATTTTCATGGGCGCCTCCATTTTTTGGAGTCATATGACGTACATGCGTGGATGTGACATAATAGTCGCCCCATCAAAGCGTCGCTTACGTTGGGAAACAATTGTGGGCAGCACTGATTTCTCGGATTTATCCTCATCTGATGAAGAAATAATCATTGGTTGATCGGGAAGACGGAGGAATATGCCCATGCAGATTTGAACATGCAGATGTAAGTTATGTTGAATATTCAGATGTTTCTTCGGACGGGAATGACATGGAGTCTGACGAGCGAGCTCCACAGTGAATCAGCTGGTAAAGCGTCGGCCTTACAGTTCTGAGAACCGGAGTTCCCCGCCTGTGTGGAGTTTGGTTTTCTCCGGGCACTCCGGTTTCCTCCCACATCCCAAAATGTGGCTGGCAACTAGTTCAGGGTGTACCCCGCCTCATGCCTGTTGACAGCTGGGACAAGCTCCAGCACTCCCCGTGACCCTCGTGAGGACAACCGGCAGTTAGCTGGGTTAGGGTCCAGCATTTCCAGAACCCTTGTGAGGAAAAGCGGTTGGGAAATGGATCGATGGATTTTTCTGTATTTACAGTTAGTGCTTTGCTTTTGTTATCTTCTTTTCTAACTTTCCTCTAGAAGCTATGTTCGACTGATGGAGTCTGATTCTAAATAAATATTTATTATAAAAGTAAGAAACCACAGCACCACCTTTAAAAACTGTGACAGAGTAAAACAGATCTGGCATAAAAGAGATACAGATTCTGCTTGACTGAACAGGTAAAGAGGACAATAAATAAATAAATAAACAAACAGACATCTTGATGGCGGTAAAAAAAAATAATCATTTTAGTGACTTTCCAAATGTTTTAGATGGGAGTAATTTGAATTTGAATAGTGAAGACTTGATGTGCTGTTGGTTATTGTTAACATTTTGGAAATGTTGAGGAAATTATGATTTATATGCTGAAAATGGGTCTAACGATGCCACTGGAGATAACATTTGTGTACAATTCATATAGAAAATATATCACTGGTTTGGAGCAATTTAGCATGCAGCACAGAAATGACTGGCTACGGGTTTATTGTCTGGAAATTCAACTACTGTATACTGTGTAAATTCCAAGTTCGGTGACTTTACCACAGGGGAGATATCCAATCCATTAAAAATAATCCCTTATAGTGATTTGTTTAGTAACTCCTTTATAATTCTTTAATTATCTAAATTGAAAATGCCAAGGAATTGAAAAATGTCAGCAAAATGCTGAGCAAATTCTTAACTGCCATTTTTGGCCTATAAGCAGGAAATTTTAATTACATATTATGTAACTGCTATTCTTAAGTAAATATTTACATAAATGTGTTAATTATCATCACCTGAAGCTAAAAACAATATGCACATTTAATTTTTTTCAGTTGGCTGGATTAATTGTTTTTGCTTAACAATAAAAAATATTCTTCTGTACTCTGTCCATTTACATAGGGAAAACACAGTTGTGACCTTGCATACACGAGAACTGTAAACCCCATATTTTGCACACTAATCTTGTTGTGTGAAATTGGTGAGGCCATTGCCAACTAATAGTGGTTTAAGGTTCAGTATCCAAAGTTTAAGTTTCAGATGCAGTCAAAATTAAGTTAATTTAGATACTGTAGAAACACACGATTCAAGCTGATCCTGTCAATGTGGTCTTTATGTGTGCAAAGAGAAAAACTTTCATTTCTTGAATGGGTCAGATATTTTACTAATTTCATGGCGGAAACACTTTGGATTCTTACCTTATGCTTTGTAAGTAGTAACATAAAGATACTCAACTTTGGAAAATGTCATTCAAATTGTACACCAAATGAGTGAACAATCAATCTAATTTAGAGAGAAATCCATAATCCGTATTATTTTGTTGGCAAGACATTAAGCATCAGTTAATGTAGCAAAGTACAGTATATTCTGAAGTGCTAAATATCAAGTTGATCAAATGATTAAGGTGTGAATACACACAAATGCATTATCAATACTATTCAAACACACTCAAATGCACCCCCAAGAAATGCTTTTCTGAAATGATATTGAAGCACTGCTGCTTTTGGGGCGGAGTGGGGTGTGGAATGCAACCAGCTGGCTAACGAAAGCTTGCATAATGAAAAGTGCAAGCTTTGTCGTTTTCTGCAGATAAAAGCGTTCTGATGAGAGCTGTAGACAATAGCAGCACATTAATCTCCTTGTCATGCTGAGCTTGGGCTTTTAAATACAACTACCTCCCCTCATACTCACACACCCACAAACACACGTACACACACACTTTTGCAGAGACTAAAGCAAACACTTGTGAATGACACTAGGCCTGCATGTAAATGCACATAAACACAATGCATTTTGCGAACAAAGAATGAGCAGTACACATTCATATACATAGGCAAGACACCAGCCTATTTGAAATATGTTCAAACCCTTCCTTACCCAGCCCCAGTCTTTGTAATGCAATAGCATAGAATTTTGCGGAGGAGCTTGAATTAATCCACATACAATTAGGTGCCAGGAAGTCTTTTTGTTTCTGAGGTATACAGTGAAGAAAATAAGTATTTGAACACCCTGCTATATTGCAAGTTCTCCCACTTAGAAATCATGGAGGGGTCTGAAATTTTCATCGTAGGTGCATGTCCACTGTGAGAGAGGCTGGAAAGGGCAACAGAGAAATTGCCAAGCAGTTTGGTGAAAAAAGGTGCACTGTTGGAGAAATCATTAGAAAATGGAAGAAGCTAAATATGATGGTCAATCTCAATCGGAGTGGAGCCACATGCAAGATATCACATTGTGGGGTCTCAGTGTTCCTTAGAAAGGTGAGGAATCAGCTGAGGACTACACGACAGGACTTGGTCAATGACCTGAAAAGAGCTGGGACCAGTGTTTCCAAGGTGACTACACTATACACTCAGACGTCATGGTTTGAAATCATGTATTCACAGAAGGTTCCCCTGCTTAAACAAGCACATGTCAAGGCCCATCTTAAGTTTGCTAACGACCATTTGAATGACACAGAGGAGCAATGAGTTCCATCCCAAAAACACCATCCCTACTCTGAAGCATGGGGGTGGTAGCATCATGCTTTGGGTGTGTTTTCTGCACATGGGACAGGACGACTGGACTGTATAAAGGAGAGGATGACCGCAGCCTTGTATTGTGAGGTTTTGGGGAACAACCTCTTTCCCTCGGTCGGAGCATTGAAGACGAGTCTTTCAACATGACAATGACCTGAAGCACGCAGCCAGGAAAACCAAGGAGTGTCTTCATAAGAAGCATATCAAGATTCTAGTGTGGCCTAGCCAGTCTCCAGACCTAAAACCCAATATATCTTTGGAGGGAGCTGAAACTCCGTGTATCTCGGTGACATCCAAGAAACCTGTCTGATCTGGAGAAGATCTGTGTGGAGCAGTGGGCCAAAATCCCTTCTGCAGTGTGTGCAATCCAGGTGAACAACTACAAGAAAGGTTTGACCTCTGTAACTGCAAACAAAGGCTACTGTACCAAATATTAAAATTGGTTTTGTCAGGTGTTCAAATACTTATTTGCAGCTGTATCACATAAATAAATCATTAAAAAAAACATATATCGTGATTTCTGAATTTTTCTTTTTTGATTATCTCCCTCACAGTGGACATGAACCTATGGTGAAAATTTCGGACCTCTCCATGATTTCTAAGTGGGAGACCTTGCAAAATAACAGGGTGTTCAAATACTTATTTTCTTCACTGTATCTGAAAATAACCCTCAGTTTTTCTGTGGTCATCACAAGCATAAAAATTGCAATGTACTTAAACCCAAAGAGTGGGACAGGTGGGGCTTTTTTTCTACTTTTTTTGCTGTATATAATAATTTTGCCTTTTTTCTTGTAGGCACAATGCCATTATCCTCAATTTTCAATGGTTTTATTAAGGTAGTACTGACAGGAAATTTGAACCTTATTTCATAATACTTAGTAAAATGCCTTCCAATGTTGTGTGTGTGCAACAAAAAATGCTTCTTTTTAATTTGGGCACTCAGTAACTGACATTTATTGATTTTATTGCAGGAGTTGGAGTCTGCTTCTTGATTCTGAGATGTGCTCAGATAAACATTGTTAAAAAGCACGTGTCCTGCTGAGATTTCCTTCTAAACAATCAAAACATTAAAGTTAAAATGCTGATGCAAATGCTTTGACACAGAAATTGAAATGTCTAAACTACTGACAAAATGGTCTTTATGCGTGAATGTGAATGGTTGCTTGTTTATAAGTGCAATGTGATTAGTGCTCAGTTCATGCTGTATCCCGCCTCCCTCTGATGCTCATTAATGTGGACAGGTGACTGGCATGGATTCGAGGTTTTTGTGTTTGATCCACATGATGAATGGGTGCCTTCAGGTAATGCTGCCATTCTTCCAACGGCACCTTCACTGTCAAAAGTTCTCCGTCTTTGATCCCATAATTTCTCTTGACACGGGACCAACACCTGCCTCTGATGCATTGACCTCAATAATGAACTCCCCTTTTAGATCTTGAGGAGCAAGAATAGGAGCAGAGGAGAAAAGTTTCTTGAGCTCACTGAAAGCCAATTCAGATTGCTCTGTCCAATGAATGATAAGGTTGAGGTGAGCGCAGTGAGAGGTGCTTCCACCCAACTGTAGTTCTGTAGAAGTTGTTGACCGCTGCACCTCTTTTCTTGAGACTGGCATAGGCCACTCTGTGACCGCAGCCACCTTGGCTGAGTCCATTTGCACCTGCCCTTCTGCAATAATGTACCCCCAAAAGGTGGTTGGAGAAATATCGAACTCAGATTTTTTGGCTTTGACAAAGAGCTTGTTTTCAAGGAGTCTCTGGAGTACTCGGTGCACATGTTGAAAGTGATCTGCATCAGAATGGGAGAAATCCAGGATGTCATTAAGGCACAAAAAAAAAAAATTCCCAACCATGTCAAGCAGGACGTCATTAACGAGTGCCTGAAAAACAACAGGGGGGATAGTCAAGCCGAAAGGCATGACAACGTACTCATAGTGCCTTCTATGGGTGTTAAAATCTGTCTTCCACTCATCACGCTCCAGATTGCGGACCAGACTTGGTACCAATCCAACCTTGTAAAGTTTGTCGCACCGTAAAGAGGGCAAAAGGCTGAGTGAATCAGGAAAAAAAGTGTACTTGTACTTAAGAGTGATCTTATTAAGGCCACAATAGTCCACACATGGGCGGGGGGTCTTGTCTTGTCAAAAACAAGCCATCGGTGTGTTGTAGAGAAGCAAATGGGGGAGGTTTGAGCTGGGAATTACATTCCCTTCTACGCTCACAGAGACCACAATCCAGTCCAATTAAAAGATCAATCAGATGACCTTGGGAGCCCAGCTGATCACTGGATGCCAATTCACCCTGAAGGGATTTGTTTAAAGCCCCGAAGAAAACTTCCTGTTGCACGTCATCATTAAATTGCTCTCGGCAGCAAGAGTCCGAAACGTGATAGCAAACACTGGGACAATGACACTGCAAGAGCTTCCCTCCCACATAAAGGGTGATAAAAAATTGTCTTCATCTCCATGGTGACCGAGGAATATGATGCACAGACTGTTGACCATTCCTCCCATTCCGCTGTGACCCACAACAGCATGGTACTTCGAAGACAGCCGATGACGTAAGATATGTTTGCTTTGTCTGTGGAGTACATCTGCTGTTGCTGTTTGAACACAAGTGAGCATTGGACCAAAAAAGTGAGACAAAAACCAAGATTAGTGTCATAAGGGTACTGTCGCTGTGACGTATTGTTGCGTGGGTGACAGGAAGAGTGGAAGCGATTGGATGCTTCAGCAGGTTGCTGTGCACAAGGTTGGAGTGAAGCATATTGATCTTGGAGGGATGTGAGTGCTTTTGAAAAGTCACTTACCTTTTGTATCAGCATGGTGAGGGCTTGGTCGTGTTGTTCCAGGATTATGCTCTGTCTGGTAACTGTTTGCCAGAGGGGGTCCATCTCCGATAGGTCAATCACCTGGCCAGACTGTTCTGTCAGAGTTCAGGGAAGAAGTAGGACATAGAAAGAGGGGGAAATGAGACAGATGGTCTGTGTGATCTGGTAGTGGCTGACAAAGAGTTCAGGATGTACCCCACTGATAACTCAAAATTGGCTCAGGTGGGCTCCAGCATCTCCGTGACCCAAGTCAGGATAAGAAGTATGGAAAATTGATCAAAAAAGTCGAACCTTGTTTTAATCATAGACTTGTAAAAAACTAAGGATTTAAGGTACAGAAAATAGTTTCCGGTTTGGAACTTAAAACAACACTTTATTACAGATAGTCCTGAGAATTACAGAATTGGCCACTCTTGTTTACTAGTGCAATCACCAGACAGCAATTGATACCCGTATTTCTCTGTTCTGCTGTTGTAGCTGGTATGAACACTAAATCCGGCAAACCAATGTGTTGCTTTATTTGCATCCCATCGTCGAGTGGTCCATTTTGGGCTGTTATGAGTTCAAGTTAAAAAATGATTCTTTGATTACTGGAAAACAGATTTTGAGGGGACCTACTTCTTACTTTAAAGCGGGCCTGTCATGAAATTGATGATTTTTGGAACATCATTAATGAAAAACCCACAGCCAATATGGTCTCATGTGTTTTTTCACCACAAAACATGATTTTGACGTATACAGCTTTTTGTAACTCCCGCCATGAAAATCCTCTCGAGGGATTTCTTTTCGAGAAGAAGCAGGAAGTGACGTAAAGGACAGCGGCGCCCCCAAGTGGAATCGTTTGTTTCCATTAGTTTTACCTCCGGGAAGGTAGCTCGTTGTTCCTTCGCGTTAGCCAAAATGCTGGCTCATTACATTGCTGGACATTGCTTGAACACTCGGGAGAATGGAATTACCCTTCATAAGTTTCAAAGAGACCCTGTTCAATGTGAAAAATGGATTGCATGGGTGCAGAGGACGAGAGGTTTGCAGGTTCCAAATAACAGGTATGTGTGTATACAGCTACGAAAAAAATAATAGTTTGGGGCGGACCATGTAATCAGTCTCTCTCATAACATAAAAGATCCATGTATGAAATGTGTCGATGTGCGCGTCACCCAGCCAACAATGTCTCACTCAGCCTTGTCTCGATAGTGTTCATCGCGTACTGCGGTGGCTGTGAACAACCCTATAAAAGCAGCACTCCTCGGCTCCATTATATGCCACCATGGCGCCGAAAATCAGCCACACCGGCTGAGGCGCCGGGTTTGGCGGTCACAGCTTCTGCGAAGACTGCGCGTCGGGCTTTGCGACAGGGGCTGCTCTGAAGAACCCAGCCGATAATGCGTTACTCAGTCGCATGCGCACATAAAGCGCCCCGTCTCAACTGTGTTCATCGAGTACTGCGGCGTCTGTGAACACCCCCCAAAAGCAGCACCACTCGGCTCTGTCATAAGCCACACCGGCTGGCTGCGATGACCCGCGATGGCTCATCTCCGCCGCGGAAGTGGATTGGACGGGGATGCGGTTTGGCCATGATTGCATATCATCTGAATATGGCTCAAAACAATAGGTATATAATTGCCCTAAGGGTTCGAAACAATAGTGTAATATTGCCCCGGTTGCTTCACTCGGTTGTGTGGTGTTGTCCTTTTCGAAAAGAGCTTCAGTGTCAGAACGGGCGTCGGAAAAATGTGAATATCTCTGTTGTTCGACTTCCATAGTAGCAGGCACTGCGCGTTTTCAACGGCGGAAATGACGATGACGTCAAGGACAGAGGACGCGACTAATATGGCGACCACTTGGATGTTGAGGGACACTCAATTGCGCAACTTTGTGCATGGATGACGCATGATCCGCTCACATATATTTTTTCATATCGACATTGAAGTGAATAATGTTATATGTATTTTTCATTACAATATCTATTTTACAATGTTTATAGGGATGACAGTCCCACTTTAAGGACCAAAGGGTCTTGTTGTGAGAGTCTCACAGCACGGTCAACGAATACAGTTTATCACACTGTGGTGGTGGTGCATCACTGTGTCACCTCTGTTTGCTTGGAGCATATCAGCCATAGTCTGAAGTTTACAAAAATGCATGTGTAGAAATAAAAGCAGTTTCCGGTTATGCACTACTGATGGCTAATGTGTGTAAATTAGTCCTAATAAAAGTAAAACATACTTCATGCTCTCAATATTTCAAGTCTAACAGG
The DNA here is from genome assembly GCF_019802595.1 of Syngnathoides biaculeatus. Lineage (NCBI taxonomy): Eukaryota > Metazoa > Chordata > Actinopteri > Syngnathiformes > Syngnathidae > Syngnathoides > Syngnathoides biaculeatus. Next base: position 36,262,237 of record NC_084641.1, read on the forward strand.
TTATGGGATCAGAAGGGAAGTTGGAAGCCAGATGAACAATTATCCCTTGATGGAGATGAAAAGATCTACAGTGAAGAAAATAAGTATTTGAACACCCTGCGAAATTGCATGTTCTCCCACTTAGAAATCATGGAAGGGTCTGAAATTTTCATCATAGGTGTATCTCCACTGTGAGAGAAAAAATCTAAAAAGAAAAATCCAAACATCACAATGCATGATTTTTTAACAATTTATTTGTGTGATACAGCTGCAAATAAGTATTTGAACACCTGTCTATCAACTAGAATTCTGACCCTCAAAGATTTGTTAGTCCGACAATAAATGTCAACCTCCACTCCATGTATTATCCTGAATCAGATGCACCTGTGTGAAATCGTTAGCTGCATAAAGACACCTGTCCACCCCATGATCAGTAAACTCAAACTTGTAACATGCCCACGACCAAAGCGCTGTCCAAAGACACCAGAGACAAAATTGTACAACTCCACATGGCTGGAAAGTGCGACGGAGAAATTGTCAAGCAGCTTGGTGAAAAAAGGTCCACTGTTGGAGTAATCATTAGAAAATGAAAGAAGCTATACATGATGGTCAATCTCAATCGGAATACAGCCACATGCAAGATATCACCTCGTGGGGTCTCAATGATCCTTAGAAAGATAAGGAATCAGCCCATGACTCGATGACAGGACTTAGTCAATGACCCGAAAAGAGCTGGGACCCCCGTTTCCAAGGTGACTATTGGTAATACCTAAGACGTCATGGCTTGAAATCATGCATGGCACGGAAGGTTCCCTGCTTCAACCAGCACATGTCAAGGCCCGTCTTAAGTTTGCCGCTGACCATTTGGATGATACAGAGGAGTCATGGGAGAAGATTTTGTTGTCAGATGACACCAAAATAGAACATTTTGGTCATAATTCCACGAACGGTTTTTGGAGGATGACAAATGATGAGTTCTACCCCAAGAACACCATCCCGACTGTGAAGCATGGGGCTGGTAGCATCATGCTTTGGGGGCGTTTTTCTGCACATGACTGCACTGTATTAAAATGACCGCGGCCATGTATTGCGAGATTTTGGGGAACAACCTCTTTCCCTCAGTCAGAGCATTGAAAATGGGTCGTGCCTGGGTCTTTCAACATGACAATGACCCGAAGCACACAGCCATGAAAACCAAGGGGTGGCTCCGTAAGAAGCATATCAAGGTTCTGGCGTGGTCTAGCCAGTCTCCAGACCTAAATGCAATAGAAAATCTTTAGAGGGAGCTGAAACTCCATGTTTCTCAGTGACAACCAAGAAACCTGTCTGATCTAGAGAAGATCTGTGTGGAGGAGTCCGCCAAAATCCCTCTTGCAGTGTGTGGAAACCTGGTGAACAACTTCAGGAAACGTTTGAGCTCTGTAATGGCAATCAAAGGCTACTGTACCAAATATTAGCATTGGTTTTCTCAGGTGTTCAAATACTTATTTGCAGCTGTATCACACAAATAAATTATTTTAAAAAAATATGCATTGTGGTTTCTGGATTTTTCTTTTTAGATTATCTCTCTCACAGTAGCAGGGTGTTCAAATACTTATTTTCTTCACTGTATGAGTTATGCGACACAAAGTTTCTAGAGCACCTGCACTTGCTAGGCCTCGAGGAAGCCATACTAGGAGTTCCATGAGATCAGGACAATGCTGAGAAAAACTAGGAAGCCTCTGCCAAACTCATTCAGGTTTCTGATGTCGAGCCTTTCATTGATCATGATCACAGCAGGTAACAGTCGGAGAGTGTTGCAGATACTGCGAGAGCAGGCAAAGAAAAGCCGCAGGTGATTAGCCTTTACTCGGAGCTGACTTTGCTACAAAAAGCACCTGACAAGAGTGTCACAGACTATATTATTTGTGTGGAAACTGCAATTACCTCACTGAGGAAGGCTGAAGATACCCTGAGGGACAGACTACTTACTACTAAATATGTTCTAAGATATTTGAAGGGAACAATTAATTAATGTATGTCTGGTTATAGCTGATAAACAAGCTGTTTGCAATGAATGTTTCATATATTGATGCTGGCTGGGTGGATATGATCAAGATAGACAAAGTGTTATAGTTCCACTAAAAATGACCTACTTAATGAAATCTAAAAACCAATCAACAGGTGCTTCATCCATCTGTCAAGAAGAAAGAAAATATATACTGTATTTTGTACAACTTCTAAAAGGGATAGAAATGGGAGGTGAATATGTACCAGTGACAATATTTCATGACTATCAAGGTGATATTTCATTTGGTCTGCACTGTATGACATTAAGGTTGTTAGAATGCAACAGACATCGTTCAACAACATTCAACAACAGATTTAAGTTAACTCTTACACTGGAAGAGTCTAAAGTATAGAAACACAGCAAAGCAAATTTATTTATATAGGGTGTTTCATACATTCATACACTTAATGTTAATGTTAATGTCACTTCCTTTACTTCATTTTATTGGCAGTGCTGCTTCACCATGTTTGTATTGGACTCTGTGAGCCACTGTTTGACTTGAGTTGGTCAATTTCAGAGCTATGATCTAAACCATTCATTCTTTTTCTGAGCTGCCTATCCTCACTGGGGTCATGAGAGTGCTGAACATATTGCAGCTATCTTCTGGCAGGAGTCAGGAAACACCCCGAACCATTTAGTGCTTAATAGTCCAGAAGCAGAGCAGGCTTATCCACTACGATGGCTAACCTATGTCAAGTGTTCCTCCTAAAAGTAAAGCAAGTAAAGCAAAGTAAATTTATTTGTATAGCGCATTTCATACACAAGGTAACTCAATGCACTTTACATGATTAAAAGCATTTGAAAAGAGATAAAACATTAAACATGGGATTAAAACAACAAAAATGACAAACTATACAGAGAGAGAGAGAGAGAGAGAGAGAGATTTTTTTTAAAAGACAATCTAATCTAAAATGTCTAATGTATCTAAAAAGTACTCTAAAAATGTCAAGACAAATGGAGCTGTTGAACCGCAAATAGGTAAACCATGGATAAATCTAAGAAAATAACTTTTTGAAGGAAACAGAATGTCTAATAAAAACAGAATGTGCACCATGAAGTATGTTATTGACAAACATTCTCGCACAGGTGGCAATTTTGCATGAAGATGAAGGGGACATCTACCAAGATGTGCCAATCCTGTACTTTCTGGTTTGGGAGCATAAGCACATTAACCAGGAAAAATTAATATTTTAATTCACTATGATATTGCATGGAAATATATATCATGCATTTTATTCATCATTACATTTATTTTATTGAACACTTTGTCCAAAGTAATACTGTAAGAATGGGAGTTCACATGAAAAGTTAGTAGATGGGGGTTCAGTGTTTCTTTTAATGCCAGAGTTATCCACAGATTTAACCAAGAAATATCTCTAAATTGGAAAAATGGTATCGAAATTCCTCTCTCGCGCAGACATTCCAATGACGCCGGCTGGAGAACTAACAGCCAATCAGTGTTTGCCACGCCTGCAGTGCTTCCTGTTCTGAACACCATTGCTTGTGGATACGTTTCACCGATCAGAATTTTTGTGAAAAATAATTACAAACAAAACAAAAATAGCATAATGAACAATGTTCAAGCCTGTGCGTTTGAGCCAGATTACACACAGGTGGAACTTGTGTTGGAGAGGGGGTGTGACGCTGACGGAGGCGCATAACATGGATATTGGAGCTGTTCCAGACAGGCTCGTTTTGAAACACTGGTGTTCGTGTTCTCTTTGTGACCTACTGCCAACCGTGGCGGAATGCCAGTGTTGTCGTGAGTTTGAAAAGATCGAACAGAAAATGGAGCGGATCGGATTGAACTAGGATCACAATCAACATGTCTGCATAGCATAGATACTAGATACTAGATAACAGTTGTGCGTTTGGATGAAGACTTGTTACATATCAATTTACTTATGATCCATGACAGTTTGATGAAAGGACCACTTTTACATCCAGTGGAAAGTCGGTGAGCAGACATTTTTAACGGTCTTGATATCCCATGTGAATGCTATGTGAATGCTATGTGAGCTATATGAATGCTATGGGCTATGTCCAAAGTTTATAACAAATGCAAGCTTATTTTCTGAGTACGCCATAGAACTATCTCATGGTTTATTTATATCTGGAATATAAAATACAAAAATAAAATAAAAAAATTGGGACTTCCCTAAATTTATTACATGTATATATCCATCCATTTTCTTAGCCGCACGAGGGTCGCGGGAGTGATGGAGCCTATCCCAGTTGTCAAAGGGCAGGAGGCAGGTTACTCACACGCAGACACGGGGAGAACATGCAAACTCCATACACGGAGGTCCTGGATTGAACCCGGGTCCTCAGCCAACGCATAAAGTATGTTGATGCTTATACAGTACTAGCAGGAGAGACTATCACTAAGCGGCTAATAACCAGGAATGGTTCGATGCGTGCAAATTTTCCCGGCTGATGAACGAGGCTCACCTCTGATAGCCACAGCTTTATCTTGTCAAGTTGACCCTACGAGATTTTATTGAAGGACACATTTGGGTGTGTTTTCTCAGTTTTGTTGCAGTTTGGTGCACAACACGTCGGCATCTTGGCTTAGCTAGAACAAATGATCTGTAATGCTCAGGAACGGCGACGTCAGGGGCTGGGTCAAAGACGTTTCTTCCGTGTCTGGCTTTGAAAGCTGGCACAAGTCCAGATTTTACTTAGATTTCAAAAATGTTCTTTATTTAAAAAAAAAAAAAATCAATTAATTTCCAAAATCTATGTAATAATATTACTTCACATTGCAGGGTTTATTGTACATATGAATTTTGGAGAGAGTCTTCCTTTAAACTGATCATTTATATATCATTTTTAATTCAAGATGACAGATTACTGCATGTTCCATATGGGATAAAATGATGGTGCAACAGTGAAGCAGACATTTTTTTTTGGTTTGCTGCAGGTGGATAATTTCAAATTGGGTTTATTACATTAATATGAGCAGGACTCAAATAGACAGCATCTTTCTTTTCATTGTTTAAAAGGTTTTTGGTACATTTAGAAATAAAACTATGTTCTCTGAAGCAGTTCATTGATTTCATTAATACAATACTAGGTTTTTATACACTTGAGTTGAAAGAAAAAAAGATAAATGCAGAGTTATCCTCACTTCAGGTGTCAAAAGGGTTTTTGACCTCAATGATTGTTTATTTGTTTTTTCAGTGGAAGACTGCCCAAAAGGCTTTTTGAGCATTTCAGTTTGCCAAACGCTGATTTATTCACTTGGAAAGTTTTAAATATAAGATGACGATGTGTTTGCGTTATTTTGAGAATGTAACTTCATCTGTCCTTCCATTTACTGGACCGCTTATACCCACCGTGCAGAACATGAATCAATTAATCAATAATTTATAAAATAATAAAAATAATAATAATATATATAATAAATAAAATGGGTGGCACCGTGAAGCTGCTGTAGAGTGTTGCCCTCAAAGTTCTGAGGTCTGGGGTTCAAATCACGGCCCCGCCTGTGTGGAGTTTACATTTTCTCCCCGTACTTGCATGGGATTTCTCCATGCTCTCTGGTTTCCTCCCACATCCCAAAAATATGCATTCACTGGAGACTCTATGTTGCCCTTGGGTGTGATTGTGAGTGCAACTGTTGTCTGTCTCCATGTGCCCTGTGATTGGCTGGCAACCAGTTCAGGGTGTACCCTGCCTCCTGCCGAATGACAGCTGGGATTGGCTCCAGCACTCCCGCGGCCCTTGTGAGGATAAGTGGCTCAGAAAATGGATGGATGAATAAAAATAACATGGGACTGGCAAATAGTACGAGTTTGTGAAAAAAAATGGGACATTGACCAGATGTGGACATATGAGCTGTTCTGTAGACCTCAGCGATACACTTTATCCGTGTCACCTCTTTGTCTGAAGCATTTCTCTTAGTGCTGGTTCAGCTATACGCTAATTTGCATTCATGCCCGACAGCATTGTGTAAGGACTCAGTCTGTTCCTGTCCATGCAGCTAAATCCAAATCTCTTTGTGCAACGGTGCCTGAGTGTGATTTACACATTCCTTGATTTTACTATGTGGATTAAATGCTGACATAATGGAGTGTGCAAAATTAGAAGCTAGTAAATACCAGTAAAGTTGTCTTTGGTTTGGTGGATAAATCAGTAGGCGATAGCCGCAACATGAGCAGGTAACCTTTGCAGATCGTAACAATCTTTCCTAATCTCTTTAAGTTTATTGTGGCCTGTTGGACAGCCACCTCCCAAATGATTTGCTGCTTTGAACTTCCTAAAGAAATGACTCTGCTTTGGCTTCTGACTTATTACCTGTAATGTTGCTTGTTCGAAGTCAGGTGGAGTTTTTTTTCTAGCCTTTGTACCAATAATTTGCTAAAACCTTGGTATTCCCTCTGTGGCTGTGTCTAAATGCAATCAGTCAAGGAAGATGGCCACCACAGACACCGCGAGTCTTAGGTCTAGACTTAGAAAAACATAGAGTGAGTTTTTCCTTGCTATAACGGCTCACTGCCTGCACAAATTGGTTCATTTTCTTAATATGTGATGAATGTGTTTTGTAACCTGCTCTGAATGTAAAGGGCCTTCAAAATTAGCATGCCAAATAAATAAAAATTGACAACTTCTGAAGTATAATGCGCACCCAAAATTTGACCTAAAAAAATCAGGAAAACACTTCTGCCAATGTACAATGTGCACCGCCGATTTGCAGCTATCCATATGCTCAAAATATTAGGAATTATCTGTAATTCCATTTTGCTAGGTTTCTTCTTTTATTGTTTGTACTTGTATTGTTTTTCAAAAAAATGTCTGTATAACATGTACATATATCATGTATAATAATCTTTGTGCATGTGCTTATGTAGCGGTAATATATATCTTGGGACAGGCAACAGGACATGCTCAAAACAGGATTCCTCAACCAACTAAAATAAACGCTCAATGATGGCATAACATTTTATTAATACTGTTGATACATATGAGTATTACAGTCTTACATAAATAAACTATTTAACATTGTTTCATTTTAACAATTTTTTGCATTAAATATTTGTGCATATGTTTGTGCATAGTGCAGTTTATCCTCATTACACATCCTTGCCCAAACCTAGCTACCTTTGGTGCATCGCTGTGGAACTCGTCATTGATGACTCGGTCCAGTTCCGGTCCCTCCTGCATTGCATCATGAACATCCCTTCTTGCTCCCACAGCATGTCATCCTCTGTGCCATCCATGGCATTTGTGAGTAAACATTTTTTTTTTAATCCCAAGAGTTTGGGTTCCACAGCACAGCCTCTCGCCCTCCATTCAGCTACAATCTGTAGCAGCTTTCTTATGGCGTCAGGTTTCTATCAAAACAACGTGACCTCAAACTACGGACAGTAGAAATGAGCGTAATGGGCACATTTAAAAAAAGCGAGCATTTCAATTGTGTGCGCCTTCCTGTTTTTTTTAAATGTGCCCATTACGCTCGTGCTACGTATTTTGAACTCACGTTTTGATAACCACTTAAAGCCGTTGAGCTCTCGTTCTTTTTGACTGCCGCACTGCTTCTGGGTTGGCCGTTTCATCGGCAGGAGTGATGACACATTTCTTTTAAAAGCAGCTGCACAACTAGCCCTTCAAGTCGACGGCAGTGGTGATGAACAACACCGGCGGCGGTGGCGCTGTTCATTGCCGGCGGTGGTGGCACTGTTCATTGCCGACGGCGGTGGCGATGAACAACGCTGACCCACGCACATCTACACATTTAGCACCCCTGAGATACGTACTTTATTAAATTATTATGACGCAGATCTTTTTTTATATTCTGAGAGGATAATGTCATCCCCCCAACTTTTATTTTTTTTAATAGCTCTATACACGCCTACCTGTCATTTCGAACCTACGAAGCTTTCATCATTTGCACCTGTGCAATTCGTTTTTCATGATGAACCGGGTCTTTTGGAAATCTGTAAAGAGTGAATCCATCCTCTTGAGTGTTCGAGGAATATCCAGCAATACAACGAGATGGCACTTTGGCTAACACGCAGGAAAAAACTGTTACATTTTCCCCAGTAAAATTGGTATAAACACACGAACCCGTCAGTATGGGTGTCTGGAAAAACATCACTTCCTGCTTGTTCTCCAAACGAATGCCTCGAGATGATTATTATGGCGGGATATACAAAAATCTATATATGACAACCTCATGACATGTGGTGAAAAAACAGATGGGTCCATTCTGGCTGCCTTTTCTTCATTAAAAACATACTAAAAATCATGCTTTTTTAAAGGGTTCTTAAAGGGTTATTACACAGCTAGATAAATGCTAATTAATCATTGCCCATGTTGTTGGCCTTGTGTCTGACTGGAGGCTTGACTTGTAATTGTTTTTGAGGTTTAGTTGGAGGGTTAACTAAAACTGAGAGCAGCTTTTCACAAATTCTATCTCACCCTGTCACCATTTAACTCTGTATCTCAAGTTTCTGCTCATAAGTCAAAGCAAAACTTCATCTGAAGAAAGGCTATCACATAAAACTTGTATATTGGGTCACTCGTATCTCAAGGCACCACTGTGGTATAACATGAGATTGAAAATACTGATTATAAAAGTAAACTCAAGGTTTCCTAATGTGTTTGGGAAAGCTCATTTATGTTGATCATGTAGGAACAGTATATATTTTTACTACAGTCACTGTGTCAGACTTTATGCTTCCATCTTTAACTTCACTTGATGAAAAAGATGAGTACCCTGCTGACCCACCCCTTATCTTCCAGATTGACAAGGAAAAATGGAGTTCAGAAAAACTCCTAATGCACCCTCTGACAGGTGCCTCCAACACAGTTAATGGTGACAGAGGAACTTCCCACACAATCAGCCGCTGCATCAGTCTCCCAAGCAATGTCAGGATAGGTGGGTGAGGGAGGGTTTGGAGACCTCTTTCCAGAGCGTGCAAGGGAGTAAGAGAAAATGAGTGAAGGCTGGAGGCAGTGCGTAAAGTCACTTGACATTTGCTTGGCAAAGGGTGCCAAGGTGAGTGCGACGTGACGTTGAGACGTGACGTTTACATAGCACTTCTGTGTAGCTGAGTCAAATGAGGGGATGAATGTTTTGTTTCCTTTGTCACAATGCCATTATAGCTTGTCGTATCATAGAAAACCCCACTTTTTGTCAGAGATTTCCTTAAAAATTAGATTTTCTAGTAGACATATTTTAGTCAATGCATTTTGCAAAGCAGTTATCTTTTTTACAAATCAGTTATCTGTTTTTTCTAGAGAAACAATCTGAAGTTGATGACTTATATATAAAGATAGGAATAGGAGGCAATGCCCCACTAGAGCTACAGTATTTTTTTAATTGAATGGAATGCAATGTTTTTGTACTTAACAAACTAGTTTGCATATTTAAATTATCAGTAGTCGTATTTATTTTCTAGTGCTTTTGGAGTGTTATGGGCACAGGGACACAACAATCACGCATGGATTTCCGCCCGCCAACGGACTTTAATATTTGTGTCACCTGTGAGCGGTGATTGGCCATGTTTTAGGATTCGTTTGATTTATACTGTTACATCTGATAGTTGGTTCAAATTGTTTTTTTTTTTTTTTTGGTTGTTAAATGTGTTTCAACCTAATTGTCATCAAATTGTCACTTAGTAGGTTAAATTATTTGGAAATTATTGGGCAATGGAAACACAACTTTACAGCTACTCCATTTATAATTCACTAAGGCATCAAAAACAATGATCGTCAACACAATATTTATTTGTTGACGTGACAATGCTTCTGCCAAACAGCAGAACCACAAACAACAACCTGGACTATTGTCCATTGAACCTGGCACTTTACAGTAATTCTTGATTTGTTTCCAAAGGAACAATTTGAATAGTTAAATAATGTGTAAGAATGTGTCATATATGTGTATGATTTTTTTATGTAAACCTTAATAAGAGGGGTGGGCTTCATACTTTGCTTTTCACATTTTGGCACAAAACTGAAATGATACAACACATTTTTCAAATCTGGATTTTGGGATCATCTGCCATTTTCCCTTGCAAATCCTCTCGAGTTCTGTCAGGTTGGATGGTGAATGTTGGTGGACAGTCATTTTTCAGTCTCTCCAGAGATGCTCAAATGGGTTTAAGTCAAGGCTCTGGTGGGGCCATTAAAGAATATGGTGTTTTTCTGAAGGCACTCCATTATTTTAGTTGCTTGGGGTCATTGTCTTGTTGGAACGTGAACCTTCACCCCTATCTGAGGTCTTGAGCACTCTGGAGAAAGACTTCCTCCAGGATTTCCATGTACTTGGCCATGTTCATCTTTCCGACAAATTGGAATGTATCTTCTTGTCCCTGCAGCTGAAAAACACCCAAAGCATGATGTTGCCATCACCATGTGTCTCTGTTTATAGTAGATTGGAGAGTTGATGAGTAGTGCTTGGTTTTCTCCATACATACCGCTTAGAATTAATGCCAAAAAGTTCAATATTGGTCTCATCAGATCAGAGAATATTATTGCTCCCCATCTTGTAGTTTTCAGGTGTGTGTGTGTTTTTTTTTGGCAAACTCCATGCAAGCTTTCATCTGTCTTGCACTAAGGAGAGGCTTCCGTTGGGCCAATCTGCCATAAAGCCCTGACTGGTGCAGGGCTGGTTTTCTTTCGAGAACACTCTTCCATCTCCTCACTGGATCTCTGGAGTTCAGCCACTGTGATCAGTGGGTTCTTCTTTATCTCTCTCACCAAGGCTCTTCTCCCCCAACTGTTCAGCTTGGCTGGACGGTCAGCTCTGGGAATAGTTCTGATCATCCCAAATGTCTTGCATTTAAGGTTTATGGGGGGCTCTGTTTTCTTAGAAATGTTCAGTGCATCAAAAATGTTTTTGTAACATTGGCCAGATCTGAGCCTCGCCACAATTATGTCTCTGAGCTCTTTGGGCACCTTGGCATCATGTGATTAAAGGGGAAATCCACTGATTTGCATTAACAATGTATCCAATAGGCCATTGAATATGTACTCTATTTTGACAAGGTGATGTTAAATCCTCTCTCATTTAATAGTGTTTTGAGAATATTTTTATCGACAATTCTGAATTTTCAGGGCCGCTCCCATTTTCGCGAGTCACGTGACCTACATGCACGGCTGTGACGTGGTACGTGCCGCAACAGAGGTTCGATTACATGGGATACCATTTATGCCCAGCGCTGATTTCTCTGATTTATCCTCATTTGATGAAGAAATAGCAGTATCGGTTGATCAGGAAGATGTAGGAATACTTCCATACACAGCTCTGAGCGGCATCGCATGGCTCGGGGAGTGAGCTCACGGCTCCCCGGAGCCCTGGAGCTGTGCCGCTCTAAATTGCGTCCAGGTGTGATTGAGTGTGAATCTAATTCTGATTCTGATTCTGTTTCTGATTCTAACTGTTGACTGTTACAATTGGCTGGCAACCAGTTCAGGGTGTACCCTGCCTCCTCCCCAATGACAGCTGGGATAGGCTCCAGCACTCCCGCTATCCTTGTGAGAATAAGCAGCTAAGAAAATGGATGGATGGATGGATGGATGGATGGATGCTTTCCATATCCACTGTTCTTCTTTTCCTTTTGGCTTGTCCCGTCAGGGATCGCCATCGTGCTTCATCTTTTTCCTTGTCAGTCTATCTCCTGCATTTTCTTCTCTAACACCAACAGCCCTCATGTCTTCCCTCACGACATCCATCAACCTTCTCTTTCCCATTCTCGTTCTTGTGCCCGGCAGCTCGTTCCTCATCACCCTTCTACCAATATACTCGGTCTCTCTCCTCTGGACGTGTTCCAACCATCCAAGTCTGTTCTCTCTGACTTTGTCTCCAAAACATCTAACTTTGGCTGTCCCCCTAATGAGCTCATTTCTAATTCTATACAACCTCCTCACCCCGAGAAAGAAACTCAACATCTTAATTTTCGCCACCTCCATCTCTGCTTCCTGTTGTCTCTTCAGTGCCACTGTCTTTAATCAACACATCATGGCTGGCCGCAAAACTGTTTTATAAGATTTGCCCTCCGCTTTTGTAGGTCACCCTATGTTCCTGTCTCTTCTGGAAAAAAGTGTTCACTATTGCCATTTCCATCCTTTTTGCTAAGTCCACCACAATCTGTCCCTCACAGTTCCTTTCTTGGATCCCAGACTTACCCATCACTTCTTCATCACCCCTGTGTCCTTCACCAACGCACCCATTACAATCTGCATCAATTTCAGATCAACTTCATCTAGTTCCATCCAGAATATCTCTTTCATTTCGAGGTCCCATCCTACCAGTGAGGCATAGGCGCTAATCACATTATACATCGCCCCCTCAATTTCAAATTTCAGCCTCATCACTCCATCTGATACTCTTTTCACTTCTAAGACATTCTTAGCCAACTCTTCCTTTAAAATAACCTCCTATCATTCACTGAATGTATGAATGATTGCTGATGATTATATAATGTTATATAATGTTCATCTGATATTATCATTCTGGCCAGTTTAATGATGAAAGAACTAGGCTATGACTATGGAGACAGCATATTTTGTGTTTTCTTATTTTTTTAAGCAAGGCTGTCAGAGGGCAGGGCATATTTTAACAACCAAACTCCCCTTTTCAAAAAAACAAAAACAAATTCTGAGTAGATGCTGATTTTGTTTAATCAATATTTAGGGAATGCCATGCAGGATATTTTTTTTTTTTCAGGAAACCATGCATTTGTCCGCTTTGTCTGTGATAAATCAAATAGCCTAAAGTCACAAAACAAACCATTTTGCCAAAAATCCACTTACAAAGCCCAAGAACTGACTAAAGCACCATCACAATTGGGGACCCTGGTTTACAACATGACATCCATGAGCCATCTCACATGGATTAATCAATGATGGAGCACATGGATTAACCAATGATGAGCAGTGCCAATAAATTCAAAGAGTGTCCAGACTTGATTATCTACTGCTTTGCTCCACAACCAATTGAAGAACACATCGATAACAACACCAACAAAAAAATGATTTGCAGTGAAGAAAAAAAGTATTTGAACACCCTGTTATATTGCAAGTTCTTCCACTTAGAAATCATGGGGGGGATCTGAAATTTTCATCGTAGATGCAGGTCCACTGTGAGAGAGATAATCTCAAAAGAAGAATCCAGAAATCACAATGTATGATTTTTTAACGATTTATTTGTGTGATACAGCTGCAAATAAGTACTTGAACACATGTGTATCAGCTAGAATTCAGAGCCTCAAAGACCTGTTAGTCCGCCTTTAAAAGTCCTCCTCTACTCCATGTATTATCCTTGTAACATGGCCAAGATCAAAGAGCTGTCCAAAGACACCAGACATAAAATTGTACAACTCCACACGGCTGGAAAGGGTTACAGAAAAATTGCTCAGCAGCTTGGTGAAGAAAGGTCCACTGTTGGAGCAATTATTAGAAAATGGAAGAATATCACCATCATCAATATATTACCTTGTGAGGTCTCAATGATGCTTAGAAAGGTGAGGAATCAGCCCAGGACTACACGACAGGACTTGGTCAATGACATGAAAAGAGCTGGGACCACCGTTTCCAAGGTGACTATTGGTAATACGCTAAGACGTCATGGTTTGAAATCATGCATGGCACGGAAGGTTCCCTGCTTAAACCAGCACATCTCAAGGCCCATTATAAGTTTGCCAATGACCATTTGAATGATACAGAGGACTCATAGTTTTGTGGTCAGATGAGACCTAAATGTAACTTTTTGGTCATAATTGCACTAACTGTGTTTGGAGCAAGACGAATGATGAGTTCCATCCCAAGAACACCATCCCTACTGTGAAGCCTGGATTGGCTGGGTCTTTCAACATGACACTGACCCGAAGCACACAGCCAGGAAAACCAAGGAGTGGCTCCGTAAGAAGCATATCAAGGTTCTGGCGTGGCCTAGTCAGTCTCCAGATCTAAACCCAATAGAAAATCTTTAGAGGGAGCTGATACTCTGTATTTCTCAGCGACAGCCTAGAAAGATCAGACAAGATCTGTGTGAAGGAAAAATCCCTCCTGCAGTGTGTGCAAACCTGGTGAACAACTACAGGAAACATTTGACCTCTGTAATTGAAATCAAAGGCTACAGTACCAAATATTAACATTTGTTTTCTCTCTTTCTTTTAGATTAACTCTCTCACTGTGGACATGCACCTACGACGAAAATTTCAGACCCCTCCATTATTTCTTAGTGGGAGAACCTGGAATATAGGAGGGTGTTCAAATACTTATTCTCTTCACTGTACATTCTCATCTATAGGAAATTTGGAATCTTAAATTTTGAAATGAGTGTCGAGTACTTAAAAAAAACATGCATGGGGAGAACATGTAAACTCTACATGGACCTTTCTCCTGTGAGGTAGACTTGTTCATCAACTCTATCATCATGCTGCAAAGGATCCCTTTGCTACAGAGCTGCCAACCTATAAAAGTTCAGTTCCGGAGCAATTTGATCAAATTTATTTATTTTGTGAACTTTGTCAAGAACATTCCCTCGCTTCATTCATTACCATTTTCTTTGATAAATTATGACTTCACTATTTGCCATGTTAAAGTTTTTGGCATTCCATCATCAAAAATATCTGAATCTATGGATTAATTTGGATTTTACCAGTTCTGTTTTCAACCCTGGTAACAAAAAACAAACAACAAAAGCAAGCTCATTAAATAACATTACTCAAAACTATCAGAATTAAAACTCAACGTTTTTTGCAAAAAAATAACTGTTCATAGATTGAATTTAATAGTTTACGAATTATTTCTTTCTGGGCAATATTATTCTTGTATTCCTAATAGTGTGCACCATGTAGCTGTTTACTGTCAACGGTATTGTGCGATAGTGAAACTTTTTTGTCCAATGTCCAGACAATCCCTGTTTATGTCTATGACATCTATGTCTATGCTATGGCTGTAACTAGTCAACATTCAGTGATTTCCAAAACAAAATGTGGACTTCACATTTCTTATCATTTCTTAACATTCAGCAGCACTTTTTCTCCATATTAAAGGAACACTTTGTTGAAAGTAATGGGAATGGCAGCACACATTAAAAGTTAGTAGATGAGTGTTAAGTGTTTCTTTTAATGCCAGAGTTATTCACAGATTTCACCAACAATCGTCTCTAAATTGTAAAAGTATTATTGAAATTCATCTCTCGTTCAGACATTCCAATGAGCCCGGCAAGAAAACTGACAGCCAATCAGTGTTTGCCATGCCTGCAGTGCTTCCTGTTCTGACCCCCCATTGCTCATGGATTTGTTTCACCGAACAGAGAGCATCCACTATCTGGAATTTTGTGGCGAATTTTTGTTAAAAATAATTACAAACTGTCAGGTTCATCACCTAACATCTGTACAAATATGCAAATAACAGCGATCAAGAGGTCTTCATTTTCCGAGGAGGACGGGTTCGGCTGACCAGCTGCACCTCCGAACCATGTTCTGAGTCAGCCTCACCGTTGTGCCTCTTTTTATTGTTTGTGAGGTCAAAAGGGTTACAGTGTTACAAATTCACTCAGTACAAATAGTGAAACAGATGGCAACACCAACACGAATGCAATTACTAAAGTAAACATTTCTTCAAAGCTGCAGCAGTGTCCTGATAAACCTGCTAGAGATTAGCAGGGCATCTGATTTAAAGCATGTTTATGGTGTTCAGAAGTATCTGCTTGAAGTCAGCAGGGGGGCATCACCTTTTCTGGTGTCGCTGGGTAACACTCTGGGTCACACAGCCGTGATTCGGGCAAGGATGATCAAAACAAATGCATGATAAAACAATAATTGTAACACAAACAAACAAAACAAAATTAGCATAATGTAAAATGTTCAAGCCTATGCGTTTGAGCCAGAATACACACAGGTGGAACTTGACATGTTGGAGAGGGGGCGTGGTGCTGACGACAAACAATCATCGCATTTATTGAACCGCAGAGATTTGTTTGATGCTTTTCTGAGGAGTTGGTTAAGATGTAGAGAATATACAGCAGGGGTGGCCATACTTTTTTTTACCCCAAGATCTACTTTTCAAGCGGCCAGCCTCTCGCGATAAACCGGCAGCTGGAGGTTGGGGGACAGTGCACGCGTGCATCGCCGTAAATTCGAGCTGGGAAGTGTTATGTACTAAGAGCCAAAAAGTGAGTATAACAGGACTATCTAATAGTTTATTTATATCTGAAATATAAAATGCAAGAAAAAAAATGGGACTTCCCTAAAGTGATTATATCTATATATCTATCTATTATATCCGTCCATCCATTTTCTTAGCCGCTTAGCTGCACGAGTGTTGTGGGAGTTCTGGAGCCTATCCCAGCTGTCAACAAGCAGGAGTCGGGTTACACGTACGCAGACATGGAGAGAACATGCAAACTCCACACACGATGGTCCAGGATTGAACTCAGATCCTCATAACTGTGAGGCCAATGCTTTTCAACTGCGCCACCATGCCACCTCATGAAGTATGTTGTTGCTTATACAGTACCAGCACGAGAGGCTATAGCTAAGCGGCTAATAACCAGTAATGGTTAGATGCGTGCAAATTTCCCCGGCTGATGAATGAGCCTCAACTGTGACAGCCACAGATTTGTCCTGTCAGGTTGACCCTGCAGGAGATTAAAGAAGGACAAATTTGGGTGTGTTGTCTCAGTTTTGTTGTAGTTTGGTACACATAACATTGGAAACTTGGCTTAGCAAGCATAAATGGTCTGTCTTGCTAAGCACCGGTGACGTCAGGGGCGGGGTCAAGGATGTTTCTTCAGGTTGTGGCTGTGAAAGCTGACGCATATCCAGATTTTGCTTGGATTTCAAAAATGTTCTTTATTTTCATTTTTTTTTCAATTAATGCCCAAAATATATGTAAAAATAATATTACTTCACATTGGAGGGGTTATTGTACATATGCATTTTGGGGAGAGTCTTCCTTTAAATTTAATCCGACACACAAAATCCACTCCTGGTTAGAATTAGTATTCCCACTTGCATCAAATCGCAGTAAACAATGTGTCTGCAAAGTTCTGACGACTGTTGGCAGCAAAACCAGAAATTTTTTTTTTCTCTTGTCTTCAACTGTCATCTCACATTTATAAATCAATCTGAGAAGTCAGCCGGCATGGAGCCTATTGTTGTTTTATAACAGGCTTGTCTTACTAAGTCAGGCTGCCTCTCCCTCTTTTAAAAAAAACCCTGATCGACTCCTTCCCTTTGTTGCTTCTCTCTCCCTCTTCCCTGATTACCTGCCCATTTTCCTCATTTACCACAAAAGAAATGGAATTGAGAATAAATAAAGTCATAAAACATCATAGGCTGAATATATATGATAAATGAGTCAACAACTCAAGTACATTATATCAATAGGGTCGCAGGTATGCTGGAGTTCATTCTAGCTATCTTCGGGTTAGATCCAGGGTACAACCTGAACAGGTTGCCAACCAATCTCAGGGCACGTAATAAAAAACCATTTGAACTCATAAGCACACCTACGGGCAGTCTTCAATTAACCTAGCATGCATGTTCTTGTGATGTGGGGGGGAAACTGCAGTACCTGGAGAAAACCCACAAAGGCACAAGGAGAACATGCAAACTCCACATTGGCCAGGCCGGATTTGAACCAGGCTCTTCAGAACTGTGAGGCAGATGTGCTAACCAGTCTTTCACCACAACACGTTCTGAATTTCAGGTTTACAGTAATTTACAGGCAAACCACCCAAAAAAAACTATCAAATGCTGAACTGCTTACAATGCCATGAAAAAGTATTTGCCCTGTCCTGATTTCTTGTTTTCATTTTTTTCAATATCTATGACACACAAAGGTTTGAAATCATCAAAGACATGCGGCCGCAAGTCTGATGACACGACCACAAAGTCGATCATTGAACTGTGACCCAAGGTGTACTTACTGGTGCACATGTGTACATCCTTATCCTTGAACATGGTGTCTTGTTATGGACAATACATTATGAGAAGGAAGTCCAAAAAGAGAACACTGCTTGGGTTCTGATCGTGTGGGCCAGTCCTCACAATCACCCCCTTACACATATCGCTATTATTGCCACGTGAGCGTTGAAGTCCGCCTGCAGAACAATAGAGTCCCAGCGGGTGTGGTCTCTAGCACCACCTCTGTATGTATGTATGTATTCCTTTCGACTTGTCCCTTTAGGGGTTGCCACAGCGTGCCATCTCAGATGAACATGCATATTTGTTTGGCACAGTTTTTACACTGGATGCCCTTCCTGAAGCAACCTCTCCGCATTTATCCGGGGAGAGGGCTGGAGCCTATCCCAGCTAACTTCGGGCAAAGGCAGACTACAACCCGAACTGGTTCCCAGCCAGTTTCAGGGCAGATATCGACACCATCACTGAGCAGGAATCAATCCCACAACACCATCAGTGACTCCACTCTAGCACCCCCTCTAAGGATTCAAAAAAAGGTGGGTACTCTGAACTGCTTTTTTGTACATTGGCACAATCAAGAGTCAGGGTGCAGGCCTGGCCACCATGCAGTTGCCTTCGATCCCCGTGTACAGGCTTACCTCCAGAGGGTGGCTCTGGTGACCTGCATCCAGGCAAGGGCAACCTCAATCGAATTTTTGTATTCATCATAGGATGCATGGATGGAGCCGTGCTTTCTCTGGTCCCTCATCTAGGACCTGTTTGTCATGGGTGACCCTACAGGGATGTGAAGCCACAGACAACTTAGCTGCTAGAATCCCTGGGACACAGAGACCCCTCCACCATGATAAGGTAACAGCTTCTTGGAGGGGTGCTTGTGAATGAGTGAGCAATTTAGGGAAGCTCCTTTTTTATCCAGCCATGGAACCCACCTCTTCACAATCAGCCTCTTCACCTGTGGGATGTTCGAAACAGGTGTTTGATGAGCATTCCTTAACTTTCTCAGTTTTTTTTTTGTCTCCTTTATTGGAACGTGCCATAAAATTCTAAGAGATTTTGATTTTCATGATTTTTTGCTAAAAACAATCAAGTTTATCGGTTTGAATGTGAAATGTCTGTCATGTATTCAATTAAATAAAGGTGAACATGATTTGCAAATCATTATATTCTGTTTTTATGTTTCACACGATGTCCCGACTTCATTAGATTTTATGTTGTAAGTTATACGAAATCAGTCAATAAGGTCCATCCATCTCTCCATTTTCTCAGCTGCTTATCATCACAAGGGCCACGGGAGTGCTGGAGCCTATCCCAGCTGTCAACGGGCTGAAGGCAGGGTACACCCTGAACTGGTTGCCAGCCATATACAGACTAACAGCCCCACTTACAATCACACCTAGGGGCAATTTAGAGTCCCCAATTAATGTTGCATGTTTTTGGGATGTGGGAGGAAACCGGAGTGCCCGGAGAAAACCCACACAGGCACGAGGAGAACATGTAAACCACACAGGGAGGGCTGGGATTGCTAGGACCGCTGCTCCCACCGTGCCGGCCGGTCAATAAGGTACAGTTATTAAATGTATTAAACATTTGTTTTATATGTGAATTACAGCTGACATTTTGGCAGAAAGTAAAAGCTAAAGTATTTCAATGTTACATCATTAATGATGATGATCACTCTCTGGAATCACTTTCCTTTCTAACTGTGGATAATTTTTCTTCCAAATGAGTCGAATAGAATCTTCGCCTTCTTGACTCTGTATTTGATTAAATTCACAATCAATTTATAGATTGAATTTGCCATAGTGAAGTTCTGTTTGAATGAAATAGTCATTAATTCACATTTAATGACTGCAATTATCAGCCATTATTTTGACTTGAATTCATTTTTCCTCCTACACTCATTCATGCCTCCTCATCTCAGGGCTGGAGAGAATGTGAGAAGCGTTCACATCAATGAAGAACTAGTCACCTCATACATTCAGGAGGGTGAAACGAGCTTTTATGTTTGCGCTAGTAATAGAGTAGATGTCTGAATATAGACCATTATTGGTTTTTAAATTATAGTGAGTCCAGTAAGTATATCACTTCTGAGTTCAAACAAGTTATGCATCAGGAAAGGTCAGCATTCAGTAGAGCTTTTTTTTTTTTTTTTTTTGGGTCAATATAACAACTTGTATAAAAGTAATTGTCTGGGGTTACTGTCATTCATATATCTAGATAAAATAATTAGTTCTCTCAGAACCTAGATTGTCATATTCTGGATGCAAGGTTAGATTTTTTCAAAAGAGTTACAGGACACTTCCCATCATAAAGTGATAAACTACCTGTGATAAAATGGACACGAATGTGAATTAAATTTAAAAAAAAAATGCCTTTCCTTGTTTCACTGTTTTTCATCATCATCATCATCATTTCCCTTTTGTAAAGTCGAATAACCTCAAATATAAATACAATTAGTACAGCCCATCATCTTCTGCTCTTGATTGTTACTTTAACATGAACCAACATCTGCAATTGGACTGACTCTGCTAAACACTGTCAGTGTATTTTATATACTCTATACTATAGAGTATTGATCCCTTTAATTAACAGCAAAGTTGGACCTCCAGGCTTTCTATTGTGTTCACATACTGAAGCTTTCAGGTTGGAACCCTTCATAATAACTTTAAACCAGCACTTTTACTCCTGGGTAATCAATTTGGTTATTATTTATACCGTATTCAGGCTCCAGAGGATACTGGAAAAATAAAAATAAAATCCACGTAAACACACCATCAGCCCAGCTCTCATGGGAATGGTCAGTCACTTTCAGGCAGACACATACAGGATACACACACATGGACACACACACGCACACACACACATTCACACAGTGCAAAGGTACCCTGCAGGTGTCTCTGTCGACTTCAGAGGTAATTACAAGTGCCAAGGAGGAAAATGGGGACAAATCCAGGATGACGCTGCAGGTGGTGCTGTCACAGGCCTGCGGAAACTATCTTTTTTTGTGCCCTCCAATTAGGCAAAAGGTCCAAAGAGTGGCCAGCGGAGGAAGAAGAAAGACCTGTAGTTTACTACAGCATTGTGACCATCCTGGTAAACTTCCCATTTATAATGTACTGAGATTGTTTGATTTGAAGGAGTTTGATTTTCATGACCAAACGACAGCAAATATCGCTGACAACAGGTAACTGTTGCTCGACACAATGAAATATTAGTCTTTTGACATTTTGATTTGAATCATTAGGGTTTTGTGTTTTACTGTATATGTGCATGCAGGTACATGATTTTCTCGAAATCCAGAAAATATCCTTCATGCCCACAGGGTTTAGAATGCGAGGGAGGGGGTGATTGACTCCTGCTTGCCTTGCAGCAATGCCAGCCACTGTGGCTGACAGATCCAGATCCACTACTCAGTGTGCACTGTCCCCTTTGATTCTATGCCCCTCAGTCTTTACCGTTGTTTCATGTCCTGCCCCAAAAGCAGTAGTGCATGGTTAAACCAGATATTTACGTACACTACAGGATATAAAAACGACATGTACTTTTTCCCCTCCCCTCATTTTGACATTAAATCATACAAAACTTTTCCTGTTTGAGGTCAATTATGATTACCAAAATTAATTCCATGTATCCATTTTCTCAGCCGCTTGTCATCACAAGGGTCATGGTAGTGCTGGAGCCTGTCCCAGCTGTCATCGGGCAGGAGGTGCGGTATCCCCTAAACTAATTGCTAGCCAATTGGAGGGCATGATATAGGTATTTTTTATTTATTTATTTTACTCACAATTTTCATTACTTTCTTCTGAGACAGTTGTTTACATAGAGCAATATTATTATACCTTTAATGCCTTGAAACAATTTGGTAAAACATTATGACTTTCTAATTTTGAGTTAGAGACACACCTGTAGGTGTGTTTTAAGCCCCCCCCCCACACACACACACACAAACTGCTTCTTTGTATTACATCATGGAAAAGTAAAAAAAAATCTGATGTAGTGGACATGCGACTGCAATTGAAGGTGACACAAGGACTCCCCATGGCTTGATAAACTGCATTCTTTGAAACTGCCCTACAATGAGACGGCCACGAGAAGAATGACTGGTGTATGTCAAGTGGACCTTAACTTAACTGGCAGCTTCCCATCAAATTAGGATTCGTGGCTTCAAAAGACTCCCTCCCCAACTAAAAAGGTTGAGAGACCCTCCCTCAAAAAAGACTACAGCATTTTCTGGATTACAAGCAACAACTTTTTTCAGGCACTGTGAAATCCCCAGCATATTTAAACACGAGGTTAAAATATTGTCTTTTTTTTTGTTGCTAGTAACTATAATTTAATAGTAGTTTAATAGTACAACAAAAACTTGTCCGAACAAAATGGTTAAAACATGGCTATTTCCAACAATGCACCAGGTATGGGCATACGCAGATGTTTCCAATGTCGAGCAGAAGAAAATTTTACTTTCAGTGCATGTAGATGAAGAAGAATGTTCCTCGATTGTGCATAGAAGAAGAATCTACCTTAATTGCTAGTAGAAGAAGACGGCAATAGTTTTCACTGCCCTCAAAGCAGGATGCAGCACAACAGTCCATCCATCCAGCCATCCATCCATGTCACGACCCATCAATGCAGGAGAGGACCCAAATGCAGGACTCCGGAGACACAGCGGCGGTTTGGGAAAAGCGTTTATTCCTTCCAAGGTCGGGGATCAGGCAGACAGTCAATTGGAGCAGCAGTAACCAGGACGTCAGGCGTAGAAGGTAGGTCCCCGGCCAAGCAGTAATTGGTACACCAGAGATCAGTCAGAGAGAGCAGCAGTCTCAAGGCCGTCAAGCTCACGGGGTTGGTCAGAGAACAGGCGGAGGTCGGTGCACAAGGGTTCAGGATCAGGAAATGAGGAGGTGCTGGAACAAAGCATGGATGATCTTGCAAAGCCAGACAGTCTGCTGGGTCCTATATATACAGGGGTAAATTATCAACGATGAGGCGCATGTGTGTAGGACACCTGCAAAGCCAGGGCTTGGACCGGCAGGACCATGACAATCCATCCATCCATCCATCCATCCATCCATCATCCATCCATCCATCCATCCATCCATCCATCCATCCATCCATTTTCTCAGCCGCATATCCTCACGAGGGTGATACTGGAGTGCTGCAGCCTATCTCAGCCATCAACGGGCAGGAGGCAGGGTATACCCTGTACTGATTGTCATGCAATCGCAGGGCACATGGAGACCGACAACAGTCGCACTCACAATCACACTGAAAGGCAATTTAGAGTATCCTATAAATGCATATTTTTGGGATGTGGGAGGAAACTAGAGTGCCTGGAGAAATCCCACGCAGGCATGGGAAGAACATGCAAACTCCACACAGGCAGGACCGTGATTGAACCCTGATCCTCAGAACTGTGAGGCCAGCGCTTTCCAGCTGCACCACTGTGCCACCCAGAATATATTTTTTTAATTGTATTAATTTATAACCTCTCACAAAAACTGGCCTCATTCCAAGGTCTTCCTTTGCTGAGGACTTCCGGTGGATTTTAAAATGTGTGGAGCAGCGTGAGATGGGGCTGGACCCAAATGCAGGACTCAGAGGCAGGAACATGATTTTGATGGTGGTTTTATTCCAGGCAGAGGTCATACACAGATGAGCAGTCCAAAAAAGGCAGAGGTACAAAAACACGTGGCAACAGGGAAGGTCCAAAAACATGAAAACGAGGACGGATTACTTCAAGGTAAAAAATAAGACTTGACTGAGCATTGACATGACAACGAGACAAATACATAACAAGAGGCTTGTATACTCACACAGACGACTAGAGTATCAAACACAACAAACTGGCAAATGAGAATAACAAACTCAAGCTTTATATGTCTGGGCTAAATAGTGTCTATATGGTACAGGTGTGGGGCTGCTGCCAGAGATGTCTCTGCCCAGGGTAGTGGCCTGGCCACACCTCTGATAGATCCCCCTCCCAAGGCGCCGATACCAGACGTGACAGATGAGAGCGAAGCAGCTGAGGCAGGAGCGAGATGCGGCTGTGGGTCATCAGGTGCCTGCCAACCAGGCTTGGTAGGCATGGATACGAGGCTGGCAGAGTACACAGGCACGAGTGAAGGTGAACTGGGAAACATGGGTGATATACAGTGAAGAGAATAAGTATTAGTTAATTAATAATTAATAAGAGGTGGGGGAGTGATGTTGTATCCTTAAATAATGAATAAACAGGAAGAGAGAAAGAATAACAACATACAGATTGTGAAAAGAACCAATGTGTACAGGGGTGTATTCAGAGAGAAAGAAAAATCAAATATAGAGTGAAGAAAATAAGTATTTGAACAGCCTGCTATATTGCAAGTTCTCCCACTTAGAAATCATGGAGGGGGCTGAAATTTTCATTATAGGTGCATGTCCACTGTGAGAGCGATAATCTAAAAAGAATAATCCAGAAATAACAATGTATAATTGTTAACAATTTATTTGTGTGATACAGCTGTAAATGAATATTTTAACACCTGAGAAAACCATTGTTAATATTTGGTACAGTAGCCTTTGTTTGCAATTACAGAGGTCAAACGTTTACTGTAGTTGTTCACCAGGTTTGCTCTTACTGCTGGAGGGATTTTGGCGGACTCCTCCACACAGATTTTCTCGAGATCAGACAGGTTTCTGGGTTTACGCTGACAAACACGGAGTTTCAGCTCCCTCCAAAGATTTTCTATTGGGTTTAGGTCTGGAGACTGGCTAGGCCATGCCAGAACTTTTATATGCTTCTTACGGAGCCACTCCTTTTTTTCCTGGCTGTGTGCTTCGGGTCATTGTCATGTTGAAAGACCCAGCCATGACCCATCTTCAATGATCTGACTGAGCGAAAGAGGTTGTTCCCAAAAATCTAACTATACATGGCCGCGGTCATCCTCTCCTTAGTACAGTGCAGTCGTCCTGTAAGATATGAGAAACACCTCCAAAGCACGATGCTACCACTCCCATGCTTCACAGTACGGATGGTGTTCTTGGGATGGAACTCATCATTCATCTTCCTCCAAAAACGGTTAATGGAATTATGAATAAAAAGTTCCATTTTGGTCTCATCTGACAACAAAACCTTCTCCCATGACTCCTCTGTATCATCTAAATGGTCATTGGCAAATTTAAGACAGGCCTTGACATGTGCTGGTTTAAGCAGGGGAACCTTCTGTGTCATGCATGATTTCAAACCATGACGTCTTAATGTATTACCAACAGTCACCTTGGAAACGGTGGTCCCAGATCTTTTCAGGTCATTGACCAAGTCCTGTCATGTAGTCCTGGGCTAATTCCTCACCTTTCTAAGGATCATTGAGACCCCACGAGGTGATATCTTGCATGTGGCTGTATTCCGATTGAGATTGACCATCATGTTTAGCTTCTTCCATTTTCTAATGATTGCTCCAACAGTGGACCTTTTTTCTTCAAGCTGCTTGACAATTTCTCCGTAGCACTTTCCAGCCATGTGGAGTTGTACAAGTTTGTCTCTGGTGTCTTTGGACAGCGCTTTGGTCGTGGGCATGTTACAAGTTGAGTTTACTGATTATGGGGTGGACAGGTGTCTTTATGCAGCTAACGACCTCACACAGGTGCATCTGATTCAGGATAATACATGGAGTGGAGTTGGACTTTTTAAGGTGGACTAACAGATTTTTGAGAGTCAGAATTGCAGCTGATAGATGTTCAAATACAACAACTACAGTAAACGTTTGACCTCTGTAATTGCAAACAAAGGCTACTGTACCAAATATTAACAATGGTTTTCTCAGGTCTTAAAATACTCATTTGCAGCTGTATCACACAAATAAATCGTTACAAAAACCATACATTGTGATTTCTGGATTTTTCATTTTCGATTATCTCTCTGACACTGGACATGCACCTACGATGAAAATTTCAGACCCCTCCACGATTTCTAAGTTGGAGAACTTGTAACATAGCAGGGTGTTCAAATACTTATTTTCTTAACTGTAGAATGAGTTGACTGACACGAGGATTTTGCTTGGTGTGACTTGGGCGGAGTGTAGTGGGAGGCATAATGCTGCACTCTACTTGGGCACCTCCTACGGCCACTTCGCGGAGGCCCCAGATAGATGGCCAAACGGGTGCCCCAGAAAAGATCAGTGGAAGAGGACTTGGGCTTAGGCAATCTTGGAAATCTTCTGTCACACCTAAGGAACACCTCACCCCTGTTCTGCTGCCATCATACATGTCCTGTACTATTTTAACATATTTCTCTGCCACACCAGACTTATGCATGCAGTACCACAGTTCCTCTCTTGGTACTCTGTCATAGGCTTTTTCTAGATCCACAAAGACACAATGTAGCTCCTTCTGACCTACTATGTACTTTTGCACTAGCATCCTCAAGGCAAATAATACATCTGTGGTACTCTTTCTAGGCATGAAACCATTCTGTTGCTCGCAGATACTTACTTCTGTCCTGAGTCTAGCCTCCACTACTCTTTCCCATAACTTCATTGTGTGGTTCATCAACTTTATTCCTCTATAATTCCCACATCTCTGCATCTGCTTTGCAACACTTTTAGAGTACAATAAGTCTCTGAAGTATTTTAACTAATATTGTTACGCTGTTGCTAACCAATGATGGCAAAAGTACTTCTTACCATAAATGCGACTTCTGGTGCTGCATGGCTTTGCTGATGGCTTTATAGTCAGGTTCATATATCGTTAGATGAAGCTTCATGGAGGCATTGAGACTTCCATCCATTAATCGTGAACGTAATTCTGTTTGATTTGCCATCATGATGGTGAACAGTCTTAATAAAAGCATTTCTTTTATTCGTTTGATTATCTTTTCTTTATAAGAAGTTGTCAAAATGTTTATTGGCAACATCAAGTACAAATGCTTTGGCATACTCCCCATCTGTGAATTTAGACAAACAGCAAAAAAATCTCTCTCCAAAAAGGGTGTCCATTCCTGTTGAAAACTTCGGTACACCTTGTTTTTTTTTTTTTTTTGAGTGACTTTTGTCAAAAGCATTTCCATAACTAGTTGTTCGTCCCGATCTGCGTTCAACCCTTCTGTGCCTGCACAGATCAACTCCCACAGCAAACTACGACAAATCCACTACGACAAACTGTCTCTGCGTCAAGCACAACAGAAATCACATGTACAGTATGTCGTTCTGAGGCCTCTGCGAGCCATATGCAACCACAAATGAGCCATATATGGCTCTCAAGCCATAGGTTCCTGACCCCAGGACTATAGGATCATCACTCCAAATCCGACTAGTGCCAACTCATTCAGTACCTGAGGTAACATTAAGAAGGAAGTTATGGACACCCATACAGTGGGACAGCTATTACCAAGACTTATTGGAGCAGCTCATTGAAGCACTTACTAAGTAGCCTAGTCTGGGTTATCCCAACTTCACAGTCCCATTTGTACTGCACTGTGATGCCTCGGAGATTGTCTTACCAGCAGTATTGTACCAGCAACAGCAAGGAAAAATGAGCCCCATTCGGACACACTGTCTCTGTGTTATTTGGGTTGCTTGCACAACAGAAATCACATGTACAGAATGTTGTTATGAGGGCTGTGCGAGCCATATGCAACCATCAAAAGAGCCAGCTATAGCTCGCGAGCCATAGGTTCCCGACCCCTGATGTATCGCATCAAGCAATAAAAACAAAAGAGAGCAAATATGAGATAACTTTATGTACAATTAATACAATTATTCCAACAGTGCTGATGGTGTAACTGAGGATTTTTTCTTTAAGAAAAACAAGGTGTTGTCTGTTTTTCCCTCTGCTTCAAAATTACCCTGTACAAGGACATAACATCAACACAATAGCTAAACTCGCCAGCTTGTACCGTATTGACGTCAATGTCTTGTGAAAATTCTTTTTACACATAATGACGAGCAACATCGTTGTTGATGGAGGAAGCCTCATCATACAGAGGCATGCTTCTGAGGCATAACGCTTTGGAAATTTTTTAAACAACCTTTGGTTGCCGAAAAGCGTTGTCCTCGATGGGGTGAATTCCTCCTTGCAGCACTAGTCCTGGCTTGAGGTTCAACAGCACTTTCTTCATCCTCATCATCATCATCGTCATAGGGGCGTTTGCCATAAAGTGAACGTAGATTCCATTCGAACAATTCTCTTATGTTGCAGCATCACTATATATTTTGCTCCCTTATTAAAAGTTATTGCAGCAGTTTTATGGATGTTTACCACATCCTTCTTTATGTAGCGCACCGCTGATTCATTCATGCCATAATGGTGCGCCAGAAATGCGTAACTTCTGCCATCTTTGATCGTATCCAAAAGTTTTACTTTTTCAGTATTTGTCATCGTCTTCCTTTTCCACTTCTTGTTGGGCACTTCGGAAGCAGCGTTGACATCAGCACAGCACTTTGGGAGCATTGTGAGCACTAGAGGTTATTGCGCAGAAAGTCAAGAACATAGAAAATGGCAGAAAGGAAGGACAAGGGAAAGTGTGGAACATAAGTTGCTGGGTGGGACTTTGATGATGAGCAGCCAATCAGCTCAAAAGATAATTCCACACATGCTCTCATTGGTCGATGTCACACCGGGGACCAATCACATGGCTAACAGCAATGTGTCTTCCTGCAATAGTCTATGCTGATCCGACTATTTTTTATTTTTATTTTTTTTTTGGGGTGGGGGTGTCACACCGCTGGTCACTCTGCCGGTTTGCGCACTAAGCCTGTTGACCAAGCGTCCCCTATCCGAGTGGGCTGTCTTTTTGTCTTCTCCTACCTTGCCATCTGCACCACCCATGCATTATAATTTTCCCCAATGCCTCACCCGTTCACCACCACATGTTTCGCTAGACTCAGATTTTTAAGATTTTGAGGAGGACCTGGACCTATATGACAACCGCCCAAATTTATTTCCGAAATAATTTCCATTTTCATTCAAATTACATATGCTACACTCTCTAACATGGATTTGTTTAAGTGTCAGTTTCATTTCCTTTGAAGAAAATCCCAGTTTTTGTCATATGAATGTCCAGAAAAGGGCCATCTGATAATTACTTCCGTTTGATCCAGTGTTGTATTTGCATTTTGCATTTGTCCATAATTTGGTCCCCTTTTCTTCTGATCCGTTCTCTCTGTGAGAACTAACCCTAACAACTTGAGAAGAATGTTAGCAGCTCTGGCTCGGGGGTGGAAATATTTGCAAGTGATGTAGCCAAATTAGAGAGAGCGGATTGTCCTGATGTTAGGCCTCTTGGTAGAAAAATGTCTGGAACTCAGGAATTGAGTCGGAGGCCCCATAGCTCAGTGGTTAGAGCAATGGTTTGCTAAACCAGGGGTCATGAGTTCGTATCTCACTGGGGCCTCTACTCCCCAATAGGATTTGCGTCAGGAAGGGTGTCCGGTGTAAAAACTGTCCCAAAAAATATGAGCGTTCATCTGAGATGTTACCCTGTGGTGACCCCTAATGGGACAAGCCGGAAGAAACTTCCTTACTTACATATGTATTGAGTCACCAAAGAGCCAATATTACATCCCAAATACAAGAAAAGGTTGGTTTGAAACAATGTGGAACCAATAAATCCGAGTGCATTAATGTAAATGAAGTAGCATGGAAATTAGAGAGTACAAATCCTCTGTTTGTGCCATTCATCCATCCATTTTCTTAGACACTTACCCTCACAAGGGTCGTCGGAGTGGTGGAGCCTATCCCAGCTGTCCGGGTACACCCAAAACTGGTTGCCAGCCAATCGCAGGGCACATTGAGACAAACAGCCAAGCTCAAAATCACACCTAGGGGCAATTTTTTAGTGTCCAATTAATGTTGCATGTTTTTTGGATGTGGGAGGAAACCAGAGTGCCCGGAGAAAAACCCATGCAGGCATGGGGAGAACACGCAAACTCCTCACCAGTGGGACCGGGATCGAACCCAGAACCTCAGAACTGTGAGGCCAGCGCTTTCCACCGTATCCACAGTGCCACCGTGCCGCCATCTGTTAGTGCCAATTAAAGGAAGAAATGAAATGTATAAAAGTTAATCAACAAGGCAATACTGCTTAATGTGTGAAAGTCTGTGGATGAAAAGTTGCAGTGTGAGAATGTGGCAAGAAAGTGATTACAGCAGATAGCGTGCTAGAACGGAACGTTCTCGACGGTTGGGTGGTGATGACCACAATCAGCAGGGGTGACGCAACGCGACGCTTAACCCAGGGGACGCGACGCTTGACCCAGACCTAGAGGGAGACGGTAGCAACAAAACATCAACAACTGCAGGCGGGAGGAGTCGGCCCACCATCCTGCAGACCAAGAAAGACCAATGAGAGAGCGCTAAGGATAACTGCAGGAGACACATAACCAATAGTGAATTAGTAGATTGTACTTTTAAATTGTCCTGGGCAACTCGGATGTGGAGTACGTCGGCTGGAGGGAACAGAGACGTACAGGGTTGTAATGAGAGGGACCCGAGACCCAGGTGTTTGTTGAAGGAATAAATCCACTCGCGTGTGAAAACGCTGGCTTCCTGGTCCTTTCTTTGCAGAACGAGCGCGCAAATTGTTGGATGAGTGGTGGTCGGGTAAGGTCACAATTTGGAGTCAGATGATTAACGGAGTTTTGTATTGATCTAAAAATAATATCCAACACAATGAAGAAAATAAGTTTCCTTAATACATTGTGCTCGCCGTAAAGAGCACTGTTGCATAGTGTAAGGCACCTTTTGTCCTTATCACACAGACACAACCACCCACATAAGTAGGCATTTATTAATGGACTGCGAAGGTTGCATGTTAACTTTGTTTAAAGATGAGAGATAAAAGGAGTCAAATCTAAAAATTCTGATTATTTTTGCGAGAGGTAATCACAGGTTTACAAACTCCAGGCCCCTTTCTAATAAAACCTAAAAAAAACAAAAAATAACATTCTTGGAAATACATGAATCAAGCTAGGTGTCTCCATCCCTGGAAGGATTTTGTGTGGTCCATTTTGTGATCATAATATGAATTTAAAAGTTGAGAGTCATTCAAAGGCTCAATCAAGATACAAAAAAGAGAGAAATGTAATCCATTACTTTCAAACAGATTATATCAACACTGGGAAACTCTTTTAACAATATGCAAGGTTCCTCTGTGACCTAGAAAGCTCTTTTTTCTTTCATCCTTGGGGCTCACAATACTATTATTTTTAGCATTTTGAAAGTTTGGGCTTTGAAAATTCAGTTAACTAGGCATTTGTTGGCAGATGTGTGAAGTAGTTGAAGTACAAGGCTGATGCTGATTTTTAAAATATTGACTGACGGAAGAGAGAAAAAAAAAAGCTCTTGAGCAGAACTCCAGCTCTTACCGGTCTACAGAGAATGAGGAATGGACATGTGTCCATACTTGTCAGATTCTATTCCAGAATAGAAACAGATAATACATATCAGAATCAGAATCAATCAGATTTAATGGCCTAGCTTGTAACAACACACAAGGAATTTGTCTCCGGCAGTTGGTGCTGCCCTGGTACGACATTCATGTTGAGTACTGAGAAGAACAAACAAACTAACAACAACAAAGAACAATAGACATTCAATTAATAGGAAACTATTTGTTCTGCCGTGCAAGATGTCATGAAGTGTTCTTCTGTTCTGCATATTTTATGATCATTTTCGCTGTTAATCATTACATTTCTACACAGCCTTGTTATTTTAATCCTTTGGTGTAATTCCACATCCGCCTCTGGGTGGCATCACTCATTCCTTCATGCCTAGTACATTTACAGAGAAGATCGAACTTCCTTTGTGTACAAAGCAACAACCAAACGCACGTGAAGTTCATCGTCGTGTTGTCCATCATTTCGTGTATGCTCACCTTCAGAAAGCATTGGCTGTTGAAGTGTGTTATCGATGTGTATCTCTCTTATTATTGATGTGTATCTCTTTATTGATGCGTATCTTTTGCTCACACATGCCAAATCATCAGTTAACCTTGTAGCGCCGGAGAAAAGGAGTCGGAGGCGGAGTGTCAGACAAAGGAACACAACTTGTTTTATTGGCAGACATAAAAACACTACTCGCATAACGGCGGGAACTCTGTGAACTCTGACTCCGGAAGAGCAACTACAAAAACAGTCCGGGCGGAACCCCGCAACCCAACTCGAGGTTCCGCGGGTGAATTATGTAAACACCACACAAGCCCCCCCAGAATTCACCCATAGTCAAAATCCTCGTGCCGTGGAAGGATGACGACCCGACCTCGGCGAGTGTGCACTGTAGGGGCCGAGGGGGTCGGGGCCGCACTGTCCATTGAGTCACGGGACAAGGGCCCAGGCGGGGTCGAGGGCACCCCGGCAGGCGATGGGGCACAGGGCAAAGGGGGACGACCCTGGCGCGGTGGGAGGGCTGCCCCCAAAGGCTGGGCAATCTCCAGGTGCGCGGGTTTGAACCTGTCCACGGAAACAGACTCGGGTTTGCCACCAATGTCCACGTACAGGCTCTTATCCCCATGCTCCAGGACCCTGAATGGCCCATCATGTGGGGGGCGCAGGGGTACACGGTGGGTGTCATGTCAAACAAACACAAAATCCGCAGAGCGCAGGTGACGGGGCAGCCGGGCAGCTGGGATGCCATGTTGCGACGTGGGAACCAGCGCGAACCCTTTTGCGGCCTCCAGCAGGGAGGACCGTTGCTTGGCTGCAGACCAGGGCGCTCTGGCGTCTGGGATGAATTCGCTGGGGACCCGCAGTGGCTGGCCGTAGACGAGCTCGGCGGATGAGGACAACAGACGGAATCCAACTCTCACCGGAAACAAGTCCGACTTATTGCCGGCAATGCGGACCAAACTCTGACAGCGGTGATACAGGGACCGAACAGCTCGAATCAGGGGATTTGCTACTCCATACTCCCAAAGAACCCCCCACAGGACTCCCCAAGGGACACGGTCAAATGCCTTCTCCAAGTCCACAAAACACATGTAGACTGGCTGGGCGAACTTCCATGCACCATTGAGGATCCTGCCGAGGGTGTACAACTGGTCCACTGTTCTACGGCCAGGACAAAAAACACATTGCTCCTCCTGAATCCGAGACTCGACTTCCCGACGGACCCTCCTCTCCAGTACCCCTGAGTAGACCTTACCAGGGAGGCTGAGGAATGTGATCCCTCTATAATTGGGACCCTTCCACCCTTCTTGAAAAGGGGGACCACCACCCCAGTCTGCCAATTCAGAGGCACTGCCCCCGATGTTCATGTGATGTTGCAGAGGCGTCTCAACTAGGACAGTCCCACGACATCCATAGCCTTTAGGAACTTCGGGCGAATTTCATCCACTCCCAGGCCCCTGCCACCAAGGAGCTTTTTAACCTTTAACTTTTTGACCTCAACCCCAGAGATAGAAGAGCCCGCCTCAGAGCACCCAGACTCAGCTTCCTCGTGAGAAGGCGTGTTGGTGGAATTGAGGAGGTCTTCAAAGTATTGTCCTCACCGACTCACAACACCCCGAGTTGAGGTCAGCAGCGCCCCGCCCCCACTATACACAGTGTTGATGGTGCACTGCATCCCCCACCTGAGACGCCGGACGGTGGACCAGAATTTCCTCGAAGCCTTCCTGAAGTTGTTCTCCATGGCCTCACCGAACTTCTCCCATGCCCGGGTTTTTGCCTCAGCGACCACCAAAGCCGCATTCTGCTTGGCCAGCCGTTACCTATCAGCTGCCTCGGGAGTCCCACAGGCCAGAAGTCCCAGATAGGACTCCTTCTTCACCTTGACACCATCTCTCACTGTTGGTGTCCACCAACGTGTTCGTGGGTTCCCACCACGACAGGCACCAAGCAACTTACGGCCCCAGCTCCGGTTGACCGCCTCAGCAATAGAGGCGCGGAACATCATCCACTCGGATTCAATGTCCCCCGCCTCCTCCGGGACATGAGCAAAGTTCTTTCGGAGGTGGGAGTTGAAATTCCTTCTGACAGGGGACTCTGCCAGCCGTTCCCAGCAGACCCTCACAATACGTTTGGGCCTGCCATGTATCTTCCCCCACCATCAGAGCCAACTCACCACAAGGTGGTGATCAGTTGAGTGCTCCGCCGCTCTCTTCACCCGAGTGTCCAAGACATGCGGTCACAAGTCCGATGACATGACCAGAAAGTCGATCATTGAACTGCGACCTAGGGTGTCCTGTTGCCAAGTGGAAATGTCAACACCCTTATGCTTGAACATTGTGTTTGTTATGGACAATCCGTGATGAGCACAGAAGTCCAGTAACAGAACACCACTCGGGGTCCCAGACCACCAGGCGCTCGCCCTCGAGCCCCACCTCCAGGCCTGGATCCAGAGGGGGGCCCCGGTGATGCACGTCCGGACAAGGGAAACCAAGATCCAATTTTTGTAGTCATCATAGGGGCTTTTGGAGTCATACTTTGTCTGGTCCCTCACCTCGGACCTATTTGCCATAGGTGACCCTACCAGCAGCATGATGCCCTGGACAACTTAACTCCTAGGCTCATCGGGACAAACAAACCCCTCCACCACAGTAAGGTGACAGCTCGAGAAGGAGGAGGTTGAGGTTGAGGCAACACTGAATTTTACACACCCTTCGCTGCTCCGTTGGAGCAAAGACCAATGCAAAACTCATTCTCTACTCACCTTAATGACCTGTTATGGGTGACAGACAGGATGAAGTGTATTGTCAATATTGAAATCCAGTCCACACCACGCAAAAATTGTTCTTTCTTTCCTCCTTGCCTGAAACCACATTGCGCTAAAAATGTGAAGGGCTCCGCTGCCACCCATGATGACTTTCCCCTGTAAAACTGACTGATATATGTCTGGAATTTTCCAGAATATGTCAGAACTTTATGAATATAAGGAGCTTTTTTTAGTATGCTATAATCAGATGTGCATGTGTGACTAAAAGAACTAATGCATTAAAAAAATCAAACCTAGGGTTCAATATTCTTTTCCTTTCGGCTTGTCACATTAGGGGTCACCACAGCGTGTTATCTTTGTTCATATCTCCTACATTTTCCTCTCTAACACCAACTGCCCTCGTGTCTTCCCTCACAACATCCATCAACCTTCTCTTTGGTCTTCCTCTCGCTCTTGTGCCTGGCAGCTCCATCTTCAGCATCCTTTGACCAATATATTCACTTGCTCGCCTCTGGAGATGTTCAAACCATCGAAGTCTGCTCTCTCAAACCTTGTCTCCAAAAGATCCACCGTTGACTGTCCCAATAATGAGCTCATTTATAATCCTATCCAACATGCTCACTCCCAGTCAGAACCTCAAAATCTTCATTTTTGCCACCTCCAGTTCTGCTACCTGCTGTCTCTTCAGTACCACCATCTCTAATCCATACATCATCACCACTGTTTTATAAATTTTGAACTTCATCCTAGCAGAGACCCTTCTCTCACATAATATACCAGACACATTCTGCCAGCTGTTCCAACCTGCTTGAACCAGTTTCTTCACTTCCTTACCACACTCATTATTGCACTGGGTTGTTGAACCCAAGTATTTTAAGTCCATCCTCGCTATCTCTTCTCCCTGAAGTCTCACTCTTCCCCCTCCACCCCTCTCATTCACTCACATATATTCTCTTCTTCTTCATCTTCATTCCTCTCCTTTCCAGTGCAAGCCTCCATCTTTCTAATGGACCTTTCCGATGGCGATCTTAAGCGCCGCCCCCTTAGCCATGTCGCAAAAGCTTCGAAAATGGTGATTGGACAGCAGCAGCAAAGTTGTTCTCCTGCAATGTATAAAGCACTGATAATTGTTAAATCAAACTCAGAGAAGATACAGTGAAAAAAGTTGCTGCTACACTGCAAGTTCTCCCACTTAGAAATCCTGGAGGGGTCTGAAATTTTCATCGTAGGTGTATGTCCACTGTGAGAGATATAATCTAAAAAGAAAAATCCAGAAATCACAATGTATGAGTATTTTGAACACCTGAGAAAACCAATGTAAATATTTGGTACAGTAGCCTTTGTTTGAAATTACAGAGGCCAAATGTTTCTTGCAGTTGTTCACCAAGCTTGCACACACTGCAGGAGAGATTTTGGCCCACTCCTCCACACAGCTATTCTCTAGATCAGACAGGTTTCTGGCTGTCACTTAGAAATACGGAGTTTCAGCTCCCTCCAAAGATTTCCTATCGGGTTTAAGTCTGGAGACCGGTTAGGCCACGCAAGAACCTTGATATGCTTCTTATGGAGCCAATTTTTGGTTTTCCTGCCTGTGTGTTTCGGGCCATTGCCATGTTGAAAGACCCAGCCACGACCCATCTTCAATGCTCTGACTGAGGGGAAAAGATGTTCCCCAAAATCTCACAACACATGGCCGCAGCCATCCTCTCCTTAATACAGTGCAGTCATCCTGTCCCATGTGCAGAAAAACACCCCCAAAGAATGATGCTACCACTCCTATGCTTCACAGTAGGGATGTTGTTCTTGGGATTGTCAACTACGTGGCCATACCACAATTAGCAATGGAGCGAATTGATAACAATTGGCTTATATGGCATGGGTTCATGTGTTGAGCTGAGCCCTAGCACCACCTCTCAAATTGAACACCAGATGTCGCTAAACAAAGTTATACTTGATTGGGTCACCAGCACAGCAAAGATCTCTCTGATAAACGTAGCCTACCCACTTAGCATCTCATTGCATTGCATACGTATACCAAAGTCAGTAACTTTATATAAACCTGATTATTTTTCATATCGTTGTATTACATACATATATCGGGGTTAGCAACCTTAAGAACCCAATTATTGTCATATCTTTAAGTTCACATCTTATTTTTGACATAAAGACATCAACAGGATGCAGCTGCCGGGTAACACCCAACGGTTTTTCAAAAGGTTTGCAGCGTCGAGTTACTGAACAGGAGGCCCGTCACACTCGAATCACCACGCAGGATGTCTGCAAGCAGAAATGGATTCCAACTATTTTTCCATTAAACTTTTAGTAGAAAATATGATGTTTTGAAACAGCTTTGTGAAAAGAATACAACCTGTGTATGACTGTCTCTCTCAGACAAGGCAACACATGATGAGCACCCAACTAAAACAAGCCTGAGAATGCATGAGAGAATTGTATTCACAAGAATGTTAATACATTTATGCTAATGCTCAAAACTAGGGTGAAACTGAATGCGAGTTTGTGGTTACATTTTTAAAGATGCATTTATTGATTAAAGGGAAAATGACAGAATTGAGTGACGCTAAGAAGGGCGTGACAAGTCAAGCCAGGAATGGCGAAAGGGGCCTGATCGGATGAACCAAGTGGGCCCTTCCCACTAGGTGTGGATTCAGCCAACATTTTCCAGATTGTTCCACCAAAAAGCGATAAAAACCTTGGATACGGAATTTCGGGGCTTTTTGTTCGGTTCTCACTGACAAAGAGACAAGATCTTTCTATAGGTGTAATAGTCGTGTGGCAACCTGGCAGAGAGAAAGTTTCTGCCAACTTGGAATGCTTAATTTTTGACGACTCCTTATAACATTGGGCGCAAGTAAAACTACTATAATAAGGTAATGGCAGGATAATACCAGTGATATTACGTGGTTACCTATGAAGGACAAGTTGTCTTGACAATTTATCCTTAATCCCAAAAACCCTTATTACTAAATTAGGCTTCGAGCTATATAGGACGTGATCACCCCTAACAGGCTCACTCAAAAATGTCTATTTTCCCTAATTTATGATGCTTTTAAACGCTTTGAATCTCACTTCATTTATATTGCTTTTTTACTATTTTTATCATTTATCTCATCCTGCTTACCATCAGTATTATCATTTTAACCATTTTTACTTTTATTGATTTATGTTCAATTAACATCAAATTTTGCCTTAACATCGCAACCATACCCCACGTCTGGCGGGGATGACTGTCGAGTAATGAATTTTATCTGAATAATTTTTAGCATCTTATTAAATTCTTAGAATTTCCATCTTCGTCTATGTTTGTCATTCTTACATTGAGTTATCTCATTATTACAATTCTACCTCATTAAAGATTGAGCGTCAACTATATTAACATCATTTAGTCGAAAAATTATATTTTAATCAGTCACTCATTGATAATCTCCGGCTTAAAATAAAACAAATGCGTACAATCCTAACAAGGATTGTTAAATTTGCTAGGTCAATTACAAGTGCAATCGATTCATAAGAGATGAAGCTGCTGTAAACACGGAGCGAACACTTTGTCACCTTGTTACTCTGAAAGGTTACTCGACAAAGGCTGACAAGTGGGGGAAGACCGGATTGGCTCTGCGAAACTAAAGGCAGTTAGTACACCTAGGAGAACTCATCTCAACACTGACTTAAGAAGCTCCCGTCCTCCTGCACGCACAGCGTTAGAGTCGGCTGGGGTAAAGGGATAGCTTAACCCTTTAACTGGAGAGTCGGTCAGGACATTCCCCCGATTAGTCCTGCGGATAAGCGGAATCTGACAGGATGGAACTCATCATTCATCTTCCTCCAAACACGCTGAGTGGAATTGTGACCAAAAATTTCCATTTTGTTCTCATCTGACCACAAAACTTTCTCCCATGACTCCTCTGTGTCATTCAAATGGTCATTGGCAAACTTAAAAGGGGCCTTGAGATGTGCTGGTTTAAGCAGGTGATGAAGATATGATATTACTGTTAGTTATCATGATAAAAATATATCATTACTATTATAGTTGCTGTTAGGATTGTTTTATCATGCGTTTGTTTCTGGTAGTCTTAGTCTGAATTGCTCTCTTTGTGTGTCTTCAAGTGTGACCCAGTGACACCTGGGAGGCTATGCCCCCCTGCCGACCTCAAGCTGATGCCCCTGAACACTGGGAGCCGATGTCTCCATCTTGGCCTCAGCATGATCCTTTCTGATCTTAAGCAGATACTCCTCAACACCGGGAGGAGATAACACCCTTCTACCGCAGAAGGATACCCCCAAATCCCATAAACATGTCTTTAAACAATGCCCTGCTTTTTCTCTTGTGGGTTTATCAGGACACTCTTGCGGCCTTGAAGAAACATGCACCTTAGTGTTCGTGTGCTGTTGGTGTAGCCATCTGTGTCAGCATTTTCACTGTGTAACCATGTAACCCTTTAACCCGAGAAAGCAATAAGAAAGACTAGACAGGGGCTACCACTTTGGCAGTCTGAGGTAGCGCACTCTCACAGTGTGTCCTCCGTTTGTCCCGTGCACGAAAAGACAATCTTGGTTGGTTTGAGTTCACTCTCTACAGTCCTCAGGCTTGTCTTAGCTGTTTTTCTAGGAACATCTCTGACAGAAGGGGAACCTTCCATGCCATGCATGACTTCAAACCATGATGTCTTAGAGTATTACCAAGAGTCACCTTGGAAACGGTGGTCCTAGCTCTTTTCTTCTTTGGTCATTGACCAATCCTGTTGTGTAGTCCTGGACTGATTCCTCACCTTTCTAAGGATCATTGTGATCCAATGAGGTGATATCTTTCATGGGGCTCCACTCCGATTGAGACTGGCCATCATGTGTAGCTTCTTCCATTTTCTAATGAATGCTCCAACAGTGGACGTTTTTTCACCAAGCTGCTTGGCAATTTCTCTTGAGCACTTTCAAGCCATGTGGAGTTGTACAATTTTGTCTCTGGTGTCTTTGAACAGCTGTTTGGTCTTGAGTTTTGAGTCTTATTGATTGTATGGGGTAGACAGATGTCTTTACGCAGCTAACGACCTACCACAGGTGCATCTGATTCAGGATAATACATGGAGTGGAGGTGGACTTTTAAAGGTGGACCAACAGGTCTTTGAGGATCAGAATTGTAGCTGATAGACAGCTGTTCAAAGACTTATTTGCAGCTGCATCACACAAATAAATCATTAAAAAATCATACTTTGGGATTTCTGGATTTTTCTTTTTAGATTATCTCTCTCACATTAGACATGCACCTATGATGAAAATGTCAGACCCCTCCATGATTTCGAATGGGAGAACTTGCAATATACCATCGTATTAAAATACTTATTTTCTTCACCGTACTTCTCCCTCACTTACCTTCGGATATAGAGTGTTGTGTTTGTTGATATTGTCCACATTTAGTTGTATGTACGGTCTTCCCCGAGACTTAATCCGTCATAGACACTTCGGAAACTGTGTTTTAGGCTTTGGAAAATGAATCAACCGGGCCCCTTGTAACAGAGCAGGATATATTTCATCAGAATTGCATGTTCCCCAAGGGCATCTGAGGACCATTTTCTTTGTAAGATTAACATTTCCTAGAGCACACTATGCTTGTGGGACAATACGGCAAGAGGGGTGTGTTAAGCCAGGGGTTAAGACAATGCGGCTATTTGAGTGGCTATAATTGTACGAGTGATTGAGAGATCAGAAAGGTCCATTGTTCCTCCACCTGCTCCCTGATTTCACTGCATATCACAATGTCATCTGCGAACATCATGGTTCAAGGGGATTTCAGTCTAACCTCATCGGTCAGCCTATCCATTACCACACCAAACAGGAAGGGACTCAAAGCTGATCCCTGATTCAGCCCCACCTCCACCTTAAATTCTTCTGTCACACCTACGGCACAACTTATCACTGTTTTGCTGTCCTCATACATATCCTGTACTGGGAGTTTCTTTTGGGTTGTCCAGCTAGGGGTCACCACAGTGTGTCATCTCAGATGAAATGCTCATATTTGTTTGGCACAGTTTTTACGCCAGATGTCCTTCCTGACGCAACCCCTCTGGTTGAGTGGAGACCGCAGTGAGATACGAACTCACGACCCTTTGTTTGCCGAACCAATGGTCCAACCACTGAACTATGGGGCCTACATACATGTCCTGTGCTATTCTGACACATTTCTCCACCACACCAGATTTAAGGATGCAGTACCACTGTTCCTGTCTTAATACTCTGTCATAGGCTTTCCCTACATCCACAAAGACACATTGTAGCAACTTCTGACCTTCTCTGTACTTTTCCAATAGCATCCTCAAGGAAAATAATGTATCTGTGGTACTATTTCTAGGCAAGAATTCATACTTTTGCTCGCAGATACTTACTTCTGTCCTGAGTCTAGCCTCCACTACTCTTTCCCATAACTTCATTGTGTGGCTCATCAACTTTATTCCTCTATAGTTCCGACAGCTCTCCAAATTGCCGTTGTTCTTAAAAATGGGAACCAGCAAACATTTTCTCCATTCTTTATTCATTCTCTCACCTACGAGTATTCTGTTGAATAAGATGGTCAAAAACACCGCAGCCACCTCTCCAAATTGCTTCCATAACTCCACAGGTATGTTATCAGGACCAACTGGCTTTTCATTTCTCATCCTCTTTCGTGCCTTTCTAACTTCCCCCGTACTAAGCATTGCCACTTCCTGGTCCTTCACACTTGCCTATTTTACTCTTGCTTCTCTCCT
Organism: Syngnathoides biaculeatus; assembly: GCF_019802595.1. Classification (NCBI taxonomy): domain Eukaryota; kingdom Metazoa; phylum Chordata; class Actinopteri; order Syngnathiformes; family Syngnathidae; genus Syngnathoides; species Syngnathoides biaculeatus. The sequence goes on from NC_084641.1 coordinate 36,303,528, forward strand.
TTTCTTCATTCATCAACTTCTCAAAGTATTTTTTCCATTGATTTAACACACTACTGGCACCAGTCAACACATTTCTATCTCTATCCTTAATCACCCTTACCTGCTGCACATCCTTCCCATTTTTATCCCTCTCTCTGGCCAACCTGTAGAGATCCTTTTCTACTTATTTTGTGTTCAACCTGGTCTACATGTCGTCATATGCCTCTTGTTTAGCCTTTGCCACCTCTACCTTTGCCCTATATCCCATCTCAATGTATTCCTTTCACTTCTCCTCAGTCCTCTCAGTGTCCCACTTCTTCTTCGCTAACCTCTCTCCTTGTATGACTTCCTCTAATTTGGAGTTCCACCATGTCTCATTCTTCCCTTTCCTTCCAGAAGAACCACCAAGTACTCTCCTGCCTGTCTCTGTGATCACCTTGGCTGTTGTAGTCATCTTCTCGTAGCTCCTCCTGTCCATCAAGAGCCTGTCTCACCTCTTTCTGAAAGGTTGCACAACATTCTTCTTTTCCCCGTTTTCCTTACATGGTTTTCTGCTCTACCTTTGTCTTCTTAATGTTCCTACCGACCACTAGAGTCATCCTACACACCACCATCCTATGCTCTCGAGCTACACTCTCACCTACCATTACTTACAGTCAGTAACCTCTTTCAGATTGCATCGTCGGCACAAAATATAATCCACCTCCATGCTTTTCCCTATGCTCTTGTACGTCACTCTATGTTCCTGACCCTTCTGGAAAAAAGTGTTCACAACTGCCATTCCATCTTTTTTTGCAAAGTCCAGCACCATCTCTCCTTTTCCTTTCCTGGATGCCAAACTTAGCCATAACTTCTTCGTCGGCTCTGATTCCTTCACCAAAATGTCCATTAAGATTTGCACCAATCACAACTCTCCTTCTATCTGGGATGCTCAGAACCACTTAATCTTGTTCCTTCCAGAATTTCTCTTTTAACTCTAGGTCACATCCTACCTGTAGGGCATAGCCGGCAATCACATTTTACATAACACCCTCGATTTTGAGTTTCAGTCTCGTCACTCAATCTGATATTTTTTTCACCTCCAAGACATTCTTAGAGAGCTCTTCCATTAAAATAACCCCAACTCCATTTCTCTTCCCATGTACTCCATGGTAAAATAATTTAAACCCTCCTGCTAAACTTCTGGCCTTACTACCTTTCCATCTGCTTTCTTGGATGGACCTTTCTCCTCATCATCATGTCAAGAAACTCCGGAGATTTCCTTTCATTGTCCCAATATTAAAAGTCCCAACACTCACTTGTAGACTGTGCATTCCTCTTCTTCTTCTGCCGATGAATCTGCTTTCCTCCCCTTCTTTGTCTTCGACCCACAGTAGCTGAATTTCCACCGACGCCCTGCAGTTTAACGGTGCCGGGGGGGGGGGGGGGGGTTGTTAACTCGGGCCATGACCAATCCGGTATGGTATTCTTTCAATGAATGCTCATATTTGTTTGGCACAGGTTTATGCCAGATGCCCTTCCTGACGCAAACCTCTGCATTTATTTGGCCTTGGGACTAGCCTACAGATTGCACAGGCTTGTGTCCCATAGGGCTGCATTAAAACTCAGGTAAATGCACACCTGCAATTATCAGATGGAAAATTAATTTGGGAGCAATTAAACATCATAAATCATAGACAGACCTGTAAAACTATTATTTACTTGTGAATTTGAGACATATTCACCTTTAAAAATAGTGTTGCCCAATCAGAGAGCATTTTTAGCCAAAGACACCAAACAAACTCTGACCTGGACTCATTTGCCGCTCCACTTTGCTGTCATTCCACTGTAATGCAGAGTATGGAATGTGGAGAGCACATGACATGGCTATAGCCCACACAGCTTTGACTCTCTCAGACCATCTCAAAGTTGACATAATATTACAGCACACTGAGGATAGCACACAGAATATCCTTTACTCAATCATCCTTCTGGGGGCACCAAGTCAAGAGAGGGAGCCAGGGTGGTCTGCCAACCTGAACAAGGAAGTGTGACCAACCCCCAAGAGAAGGACATATCCTCTGGGTGTCCCTGGGGAGTTTGTTCCCACAGTTACAACTCCCTAATCAGCTGCCTCTCAATTAACTGTGTTCCCGGAGATTTGGGGAAAATGTGTTCCCATTCAAGACATGACTCCAGTAACTTCCTCAGTTCTACATCCTCAATGATCTGCCATCAGCCACTTGTGTTTTCATCCACCACAACAACCAGATCAACCTGCTGCAGCTTCCCTACGATGGACCTTGTCATGTGCTTGAAAGTGGGACAAAAAACTCAGTTCACGGAAGAGGCAAGTTGGAAGTGGTGGATAGACACCATGTAATCCTGGTCATGTAAATATTTGAGTACCTACTGCAGATAGCTCAACCCTCTTGGTCAGGTCGCCCACCTGGCTCAGCCTACAGTGCAGCCCCTGTGAATCACCCAGATGCTCTAGCTCCCATGGACACCAGTCTTGTGAAGCTAAGCCATTTTGGCTGCGAAATAAACCCCCATCCACGATGTTGTCTATTAGCTGTTTCATTATTTACATGTGGCTGCTTTTCTAATTACTCTTTAAAAGTTGGTGAATTCTGGAGGGGCATGCGTGGTGAAATAACTTATGGTTGATGGATGAGAGAAGAGACTTTAACTTTTGGGTCATGAAATAGTACTGTTGTTTCTGTATTACATAACAAAAATTTATATGCCGATCATGTCGCTAAGAGTTGCCGTTACTTTTGATGGAGTGTCAACTGCTTACTCAACTCAGCTTCAACTCCTGTTTTGTCAGTCAAACACCTTTACCCACCTCAGTATTGTAATGGAATCAATGTGGAAGCCCTATAAAGAGATGGAAAGGAGACAAAATGTAATAGGAGTTATGAGCCCATGATGGTAACGTACCAATGTTTCTTTTGCTTCTGCTAGCAGAGGCCAGTAGTGTTTTACTACCCCATTAAACCTACCATGGTTAGTTGCCAGTTGATTCACATCTCAGTATTACACATGCATGCACATAAACACACGCACTCGTTGTGGGTCAAGCATACGGTGACCTATCTTGGCAATAGGATGAAATTACAGTTCTTACACAGCCCCTGGCCCTGTGCCTGGTCGAAGCTATTGTCCCTGACATTGTGCATCAGTGCATTTGTGAGCCTCTATATCTTGCAAGATTGTCTGTGACAAACAGTCCGAGGAAAGTGGGGAAGCCTCACCTGGATTGAATAACAAGTAAGTGTTGTTTTCTTCTCTTTTTTTTCCATCAGTGATGGGGTAAAAGGAAAAATGTGGGAACTAATCTGAGAAGAGAGCTATCATTTTAGCCTGTGCACTTTGCTGATGATGTATCCTGCTCCCTGACAGCAAATGAGATGAGTAAAGAAAAGAGCTCATTTCAAATTTTATCCACAGATTAATGTTTTGTATTGAGGATCACTTTTTTGGAAGGATCACTTTCCTCAGATAATAATGTGTGGAATTTGAAAATGGAAAATGAGTGAGTTTGTAATGACATTTGGGTAAAAATTTCCAGAACTTTAGTTTTGACTATCATAACTATGCAGGTGACATACAGTTATAAGTAGCAGTGCCTCCACATGACTATAGTTCAATTCAGGTGTTGTGCCACTGTCTAAACAGATAAATAACTGGATGAGCCAAAATTTCCTTTAACTAAACTACAATAAAACAGAGATAATTGTTTTTGGCATTTTAAAGACTAAAGGATTGATCTTCTTAAATATGTGGAATCACTATCATTCAAAAGAAAAAAACAAGTCCGATACCTTGGTGTTCTGATAGATTCTGACCTTACCTTCAACATTCATGACAAAGTTATAACTTAAAGTGCTTTTTATCATCTGAAGAATATATCGAGAGTAAAGGCTTTCATGTGTCAAGCTTACTAGGAGAAGCTCAGCCATACTTTTATATCAAGTAGACTTGACTATTGTCATGGTCTTTTTAGTGGGCTCACCAAAAAGAGCATTAAACTGCGACAGCTCCTTCAGAATGCTACAGCTTTGGCTGTGACCAAAACAAAATGGCCAGAGCATATAACTCCAATTCTCAGGACTTTACACTGGCGTACAGAGAGTTTTAGAAAAGATTTTAAAGTTATGCTACTGGTTTATAAATGACTAAATGGTTTAGGTCGTGAATACATGAAAGAAATGCGAATGGAATACAACCCCAGTGGGGCTCTGAGATCGATTGACTCAGGTCTAAAAATGGAGTGCAGAGTCCAAAGCAAACATGGTGAAGCAGCATTAAAGTATTATGCTGAAAAAACTAATTGAATAAATTGCGAACAGCGGTAACATAAGCCCCAAGTGTGTGTTTTCAGATCCAGAATAAGAACTTATTTTTTGTCATGTTTTTTAGAGTGCTTCCACTTTTCAGTGATATTTCCTGCACTAAAACCTGTTTTAATTGTAGTTTTTCAAATGTTTTTTTTATGGATAGTATTTGAATGCTTTTAATCAAGTAAAGCAGATTGAGTGACTGTGTATGGAATGTGGTAAACAAGTAAAATTGCTTTGCTTGCCTTTGTGTTTTGAAACCATTCTTGATTGTGTATCATGCAGTCCAACTAGGGTAGGCTGCTATATTTTTTACTTTTTTTGCTCTTCATTGGACCAAAAAAAAAAAGAATGCACTTTTTGGTGATAGTGTGAGGAAGGCAATAAAAATCCCTCCATCCATCCATTTTTTCCCACTTTTTTACCACAAGTAACTTCAGCAGGGATACCCAGACTTACCTTTCCCCAGCCACTTCTTCCAGCACTTCTGGAGGGATCCCGAGGCATTCCCAAGCCAGCCAAGGGACATAGTCTCTCCAGCACATCTTGGGTCGTCTCCGGGTTGTCTTTCCGGTAGAACATGCCCGGAATACCTCATCAGGGAGACGTCTGAATCAGATACCCCAGCCACCTCATCTGGCTTCTCTCAATGCAGAGGAGCAGCGGCTCGACACTGAGCCCCTCCTGGAACACCAAGCTTCTCACCCTCTCTCAAAAAGAGAGCCGGGACACCAGGCAGAGGAAACTCATTTCGGCCGCTTGTATCCACGATCTTGTTCTTTCGGTCACGACCTACAGCTCATGCCCATAGGTGAGGGTAGGAACATAGATCAATCGGTAAACTGAAAGCTTCACTTTTTGACTTAGGTCCCTCTTTACCACCATGCACAAATACAAAGTTCACATCACTGCAGACGCTGCAAAGATCTGTCTGGCAAGAGGGAGCTCCATTCTTCCCTCACTCGTGAACAAGACCCCAAGATACTTGAATTCCTCCACTTGGGGCAGGATCTCATCCCAAGACAAGGAGAGGGCACACCACCCTTTTCCAACTAAGGACCATGGTCTTACATTTGGAGGTGTTTTTTCTCATCCCAACCGCTTCACACTCGGCTGCAAGCTGCTCCAGTGAGAGATCACAGCTTGATGAAGCCAACAGAACCACATCATCTGTAAAGAGCAGAGATGGGATGCTGAGGCCAGACACATCTATGCCTTGGCTGCACCGAGAAATTATGTCCATAAGAGTTCTGAACAAAATTGGTGACAAAGGGCAGCCTTGGTGGAGTCCAACTCTCACCGGAAATGAGTCCGACTTATTGCCAGCAATGCGCACCAAACTCTGACAGCGGTCGTGCAGGGACCGAAGAGCTCATGTCTGGGGGTTTGGTACCCCATACTCCCGAAAACCCCCCCACAGGACTCCCCGAGGGACACGGTCGAATGCCTTCTCCAAGTCCATAAAACACATGTAGACTGCTTGGGCGAACTCCCATGCACTCTCGAGGATCCTGCCGAGGGTGTAGAGCTGGTCAACTGTTCCACGGCCAGGACAAACACCACAGTGGTCCTCCTGAATTTGAGATTCAACTTCCCGACTGAGTGACTCCTCTCCAGTACCCCTGGATAGACCTTAACAGAGAGGCTGAGGAGTGTCTTCTTCTTCTACTTTTCCTTTCGGCTTGTCCCGATTAGGGGTCACAACAGCGTGTCATCTATTTCCATCTAAGCCTATCTCATGCAACTTCCTCTCTAACACCCACAGTCTTCATGTCCTCCCTCACACCATCCATCAACGTTTTCTTTGGTCTCCGTCTTGCTCTTTTGCCTGGCAGCTCCATCCTCAGCACCCTTCTACCAATAGACTCAGTCTCTCGCCTCTGGACATGTCCAAACCATCGAATTCTGCTCTCTCGACATTGTCTCACAAACATCAAACTTTGGCTGTCCCTTTAATGAGCTAATTTCTAAACCTATGAAACCTGCTCACTCCGAGCGAGAACCTCAACATTTGAATTTCTGCTACCTCAAGTTCTGCTTCCTGTTGTTTTTTTCAGTGCCAATGTCTCTAATCCATACATCATGGCTGGCTTGACCACTGTTTTACAGACTTTGCCCTTCATCCTTGCATAGACACTTCTGTCAGATAGAACACCAGACACCTTACGCCAACTGTTCCACCCCTCTTGGACTCGTTTCGTCACTCCCTTACCACACTCTCCATTGCTCTGTATTGTTGACCCCAAGTATTTGAAGTCGTCCACACTTGCTATCTCTTCTACCTGGAGCTTCACTTTTCCCCCACAGTCCCTCTTCTCCATGCACATATAATCTAGTTTTCTTCGGCTAATCTTCATTCCTTTCCTTTTCAGTGCGTGCCTCCATCTTTCTAATTGTTCCTCCACCTGCTCCCTGCTTTCACTGCAGATAACAATATCATCTGCGAACATCATTTTTCCAAGGGGAATCCAGTCTCACCTCATCAGTCAGCCTGTCCACGACGACTGTAAATAAGAAGGTGCTCAGAGAGGATCCCTGATGCAGTCCCACCTCCACCTTAAATTCTTCTGGCACACCTATGGCACATCTCACCTCTTTTCTGCTGTCTGCACATGCAGCACCACACTTCCTCTCTTAGTACTCTGTCATAGGCTTTTTTCTAGGTCGACAACGACACAATGTAGCTCCTTCTGATCTTCTCTTTACTTTTCCACGAGCATGCTCAAGGCAAATAATACATCTGTGGTACTCTTTCTAGGCATGAAACCATACTGTTGCTTACATATATTTACTTCTGACCTGAATCTCGCCTCCACTACTCTTTCCCATAACTTCATTGTATGGCTCATTATCTTTATTCGTCTGAAGTTTCCACAGTTCTGAACGTCACCTTTGTTCTTAAAAATGGGAACTAGTATACTTTTCCTCCATTCTTTTGGCATCTTCTCTCCCGCTAGTATTCTATGAATAAGTTGGTCAAACACTCCACAGACACCTCTCCAAATTACTTCCATACCTCCACTGGTATGTCATCAGGACCAACTGTCTTTTTTCATCCTGTTCAGTGCCTTTCAAACTTCCTTCTTACTAATCGTTGCCACTTCCTGGTCATTCACGCTTGCCTCTTCTACTCTTCCTTCTCTCCCATTTTCCTCATTCATTAACTTCTCAAAGTACTCTTTCCATCGACTTAGCACACGACTGGCATCAGTCAACATATTTCCATCGCTATCCTTAATCAGCTTTACTTGCTGCACAACCTTCCCATCTCTTTCCCTCTGTCTGGCCAACCTGTAGAGATCCTTTTCTCCTTCTTTCATATCCAACCTGGTGTACAAGTCGTTATATGCTTCTTGTTTAGCCTTCGTCACCTCAACCTTTGTCCTACGTCACATCTCCATCTTCTCCTTTCGCCTTTGCTCAGTCCTCACCGTGTCCCAGTTCTTCTTCGCTAATCTCTTTCCTTAAATGAGTTCCTGTATTTTGGGGTTCTACCACCAAGTTTCCTTCTCCCCTTTTCTACCAGAAGACACCCCAAGTACTCACCTGCCTGCCTCTCTAAAAATCTTGGCAGTAGTATTCCAGTCTTCTGGGAGCCCTTCCTGTCCGTCTAGAGTCTTTCTCACCTCTTTCCGAAAGGCCACAAATATTCTTCCTTTCTCAACTTCCACCAACTGATTCTCTGCTCTACCTTTGCCTTCTTAATCTTTCTACCTGCTACCAGAGTCATCCTACACAAACCATCCTATGCTGTCAAGCTCCACTCTCCCCACCACTAATTTACAGTCCTTCAAATTACATCGTCTACACAAAATATAATCCACCTGTGTGCTTCTACCTCTGCTTTTGTAGGTGAATCTATGTTCCTGTCTCTTCTGGAAATAAGTGTTCACTTCTGCCAGTTCCATCCTTTTTCCGAAGTCCACCACCATCCGAACCTCAAAGCTCATTTGCTGGATGCTGTACTTACCCATCACTTCTTCATCGCCCCTGTTTCCTTCGCCAACATGTCCATTGAAATGTAATCACATTATACATAATACCCTCAATTTCAAATTTCATCCTCATCACTTTATCTGATACTCTTTTCATCTCCAATACATTCGTAGACAGCGCTTCCTTTTGAATAACCCCTACTCCATTTCTCTTCCCATCTACTCCACGTTAAAATAATTAAAAAACCCTGCTCCTAAACGTCTAGCCTTACTCCATTTCCACTTGCTCTCCTGTATGCACAATATATCAAACTTTCTCCTGATCATCATGTCAACTAACTCCTGAGTTTTTCCTGTCATAGTCCCAACATTCAAAGTCCCTGCACACAGCTGTAGAGTCTGTGCATTCCTCTTCTTCTTCTGCCAACTAAGCCGCTTTCCTCCTCTTTTTTTGCCTTTGACCTACATCATCTGGATTTCTACCTGCAGATTAACAGTGCTGGGGGGGAGGCATATTTTGCCCGTGCCACAACCTATCCTTTATGGAATTAGTTTGATGAACGCTCATAATGGTTTGGCACAGTTTTACACCGGATTACCTTCCTGACGCAACCCTCTGCAGTTATCTGGGCTAGGGACTGACCTACAGGTCGCACAATATTTATCCCCAAAGGACTGCAGATAGTCAAAAAAGCAATCAAATTAACAAAGTCAACACGTCAGGTAAACAATTCACATACAACTCAATATATGTTAAAGACCAAATAAAAGCAGTCAAATAAAGCCGGCACATAAGTAACACAGTTCACTGTATTTCCGCCTTATTTCTAAAAGATTGCCTTGGAAGGATTTCTTGTTTTCAGCGATGATGTGATGAACGCAGAAACGATGTTTCAGTGGCGGCTTTCGCTGTTGAACAATATTGTGTGAAAAGTGACTGCTGTGCGGCCATTTTGGATTTTAGTTGATTCACTTTTCTCATCTTCAGCTTGCTTTTCGGCAGAATGTCGATGTCGTATTTTTCATAAACGGTTCTAAAATGCCGCTCCACATTTCACTACACTAGCAGATGAGGCAAGCGCACTTTGTGGAAAATGTTGTCAGCCTCCCATTAAGTAGGAAAGTTATATGTTTTTATCTTCTTTACTGCAGCATCCATACTCATGTTTGTTAAGATTTCTTAAGCGAGAGCTTAAAATAGGGGAGAACTCACTGACAGTGTTTTCCTGTACTGTAATTGCTTGCACATGCGCGGTGAGCTCAAGTTAAAAAAAAAAAAATACGGCTGATGTCTCTTGTTTTTTTTCCTGGTCACACCGTCGCGATTGACCGAAACTGCCTCGCAATCAACGGATTGAGCACCCCTGCTTTAGAGTGTTATGCCTGGTATTTTTAACCAACTTTGAGATTGGATGGATGGATGGACAACTAGTTTTAACAACAAAATGTCATCGCTAATGAAACAATACAAACTTCCACCTTTCATGACTTGATTTGAACCCACGATCCAATAGTAAACAATTACCAAATGGATACTTTTACAAGTGGAGTCATTAATTAATTGGTTGTTTAATTTTAATCATTTCAGGTGTTTGTTTTCCAATAACTTCTTGACCAAAGTAAAATAAAACAGTTTGAATTAGCTGAAGTTTTAAATCAATTTCACAAATAGAATTGACTTGCAGCTATAGCATCACACACACTCAAATAAATTTGTTTACCTAATCCTAACTAAATTTAATTTTCTCATCAAAGCTAAATAAATTGGTTGAATAAATCAAATTTTCTTTTTTAGTTAACAAGCTGATTCATTTCACTCTATCTTAGTACCTTGACACAATGGAGGACCTCATGAGAAATCTAAGCAAGACCTGGTCCCAGGTTATGGAGAATCTTTCAAAGATGATAGCCTTCAAGTCCAGCCGCGGATGGTTATTCGGACGGGAATGACGTGGAGTCTGATGAGTGAGCTCTGGCGGCAGGCCGTGAGCCGAGCTTCGACGTCCAGGGAGACCTTTAGCTGAGCTTCGTCCTCCATCTCCCGACCAACCGATACTGCTATTTATTCATCAGATGAGGATAAATATGAGAACTCGGCGCTGGGCATAAATGGTATCCCATGTAATCAAGACTTTGTTGCGCCATGGTACACATCACATACGCCCACGAAGATCACGTGACTTGCGAAAATGGCAGCGCCCCAGAAAATTCGTCGTTGTTGATAAAAATCTTCTCAAAACACAATTAAATTAGAGAGGATTTAACATCACATTGTCAAAATAGGGTACATATTACATGACCCATTGATACAATGTCCATGCAAAGCACTGGATTTCCCCTTTAAGGACTTGATGGTGGGGGAAGATGCTGGTCTGACGTGGCAGGCTCAAATGTATTGTGAGGGTCTGTGGAGAACAGCTGGCGGATTCCCCTCCGACCCACCTCCGAAAGAACTTTTCTCATGTCCCGGAGGAGGTGGGAGAAATTGAATCCGAGTGGACAATGTTCCACGCCTCTATTGCTGAGGCGGCCGACCGGAGCTGTGGCCGTAAGGTGGTCGGTGTCTGTCGTGGTGGCAACCCGCCAACACGTTGGTGAGAATTTGGAAATCTTGAGTAATCTTGCCCAAAAATCTCCCATCTGCAAAATAAGCATTGTGGTGATGTTTGACCTCAAAGGTTCAAAGGAGAGTGTTTGTAAGAATGTGTTGGAACAAGAGTCACTTTATACTATTGCCTAAATTTCTTGCTCTAGAGAGAATAGTGTAACTTAACAAAGAGCATGGGCAGGATTTATATCAATGAGATTCAGACTCACTGTTCCCATGACTTTGTTAGGGGCACTGGCCACTTTGACATGACAGTTGCCTGCAGAATAACCCAATTGCCGGCAGTAGAATCACTGTCCTTCCCCTAGCCCATGGTGATGTTCCTTAGGGGAGAGATGGAACTGCCAGTTGCATGGATTCATCCATGGTGGTGCTGGCCAATGGCTTGAGTCTGGCAACAGGTGTTTTGCTTATCTTCGGCTGGTCACTGAGAAACGTTCTCCCTGCGCGTGACGACGTATCCTTCCGTCTGGCCAGCTTGCGATCAATGAGCCTTTTGTCTGTCTTAATAGCAAAAGCAATGAATGTTTCCAAGTCAGTCAGAAGGTCGAAATGGAACGAACAATCATTGAAGGTGGGTATACCCCTTGAAACAATGCTGTCTCTAGTTCCCTATCGTTCCAGTGAATTTCAGTCTTGAGGATACACCATTCAATAGTGTAATCTGACTCCCTGCACCTGCCTTACTGGAATGTGATCAGGGATCTAGCTGCCTTGCCCTCTGGAGTGGAATACTGAAAAACCTGCTCCATAGTCTTGCCAAACAATGTCCAAGAATCGCATGTTACTGTGTTGTGGCTCCATTCAGCAGTAGCCCACACCTCCACATAGCAAGTTACTGTAGGTGGTAAATGACAAAAGCAATCTGCCCTCTCTGTGGGGAAGCCTGCAGCTCTAGTTGTAGTTCGCACTGCATGATGAATGATTTGATATTCCTGGAGTCTCTTGAGATTTCTTCCAGATGAAAGAACAGTGGGCAGACAGCAGTGGTGCTGGCAAGTGATGGCATGATGACTGAATCACAAGGAAATGGTGGTAGAATGGCACCATAGGGTGCTGTGCCCTCTTCTGGGTCATATTGATAAGGATATCAAATTGCGGGGATATCTGTCACATCATAGTTTTCAACTATAATAGTCCCTTAAAATGTAGGCGGAGGGCAGCAAGTTGTTTAACCTGTTTTGTGATGTGTTGTACCTCCGCTTGAAGGAATTTTCGCACCCGGTCTACGTTTTCTGGGTCCATGTATGGGCAGTTCGTTCTGTCAAGGACAGAAGATGGGATAGGACCCAAAAGCACGACTCAATAAACATGGCAGGATGTGAGTGTGTGTCACAAAGATGGCACAAGGTGGAAAATAGTAGGTTCGCTGATCAAGAATTTAATAACTTAATTGCCAGAGAGAAAAAAAAAACTGTTCGAACTCCTGATAGTTTTGACTTGCATTGATCTGTAACCTCCCCACAGTTTGATCAGCTATTCTTCGAAGCCGCCCTGTTGTGAGACTCCCACAAGACACTTTGGACCCTAAACTAATTGGCAGGGCCCTTCACAATCTTGGTTCACAGTTGCTAAAGAGTTCTTTCTTCGCTTGAACGCACAACAGCCCACCGATCAACAATTGCAGCAACTACAGTATTTGCTTAACATTCAAACGCACATGCAAGGCGGTGGCGCAACTATGAAGCTATAAAAAGCTGGCCTCACCTGTTATGAGTTTGCGTCTTCTCCCCTTGCCTACATGGGTTTTCTCTTGATAATCCGGTTCCATCTATCCATTTTCTTAGCTACTTATCCTCACGAGGGTCGTAGGAGTGCTGAAGCCTATCCCAGCAGTCAACGGGCAGGAGGCGGGCTACAACCTGAATTGGTTTCCAGCCAATCACAGGGCACATCGAGGCAAACAGCCACATTCACAATCACACCTAGGGACAGTTTAGAGTGTCCAATTAAAGTTGCATCTTTTTGGAATTTGGGAGGAGACCGGAGTGCCAGGAGAAAACCCATGCAGGCACGGGGAAAAAATACAAACTTCACAATGGTGGGGCCGGGAGTGAACCCTGGATTTCAGAACAGTGAGGCCAACCCTTTAGAGTTACCACCGTGCTGCCTGAAATAAACATTGTCATACAAAACTGTTAACATTCTGAGTGCAAATAAACCATGAGTTTGACCAGGATTTTTACTTATCAAATACCAAAATTATATAATAATTAATAGTGATCATAGGAGCTAAATTGTCAGTTGCTTCATGCCTCTGCTAGGGCCACCCATGACAAACAGGTCCCAGGTGATGGACAAGACAAAGCAAAGCAAAAACACTCCTCTGATGAGGACTATAAAATGATTGATGTTTTTCCTGTGGCACCTTGGCACAGCTCTAGAACGTTGGCCTCACAATTCTGAGGACCGGGGTTCAAATCCCAGCCCAGCCTGTGTGGAGTTTGCATATTCTACCTGTGCCTGTGTGGGTTTTCTCCGAGCACTCAGGTTTCCTCCCGCATCCCTAAAAACCTGCATTAATTGGAGGCTCGAAATTATCCCTTGGTGTGATTGTGAGTGCAACTGTTGCCTGTCTCCATGCACCCTGTGATTGGCTAACCAGTTCAGGTTGTACTCCTGCCCAATGACAGCTGGGATTAGCTCCAGTACTTCAGCGACCTTCTTGAGGATAGGCAGCTCAGAAAATAGATGGATGGATGAGGTTTCCCTTGCCCAGATGCTGGTCACCATGCCCCCCCTGTGGAACCATGCCAGGTGGCCTCGAAGGCGAGGGCCTGGTGGCCGGCCCGCAACAAGGGATTCGGCTGGGGGCAACATGGGTCCCCCTGCCCATGGGCTCACCACCTGTGGGCGAGCCCATAGGGGAGTTTCTCTACATTGGTACCCTCACCTATGGTCATGACCTGTGCGTCATGACCCAAAGAACAAAATCCTGGATCTAGATGGCTGAAACGAGTTTCCCCAAAGGGTGTCTGGACTCTCCCTTACTGATACGCTGAGAAACGTTGTCCTCCTGGAGGGGCTCAGAGTCGAGCCGCTGCTCCTCCCCAATGGAGAGGAGCCAGATGTGATGGCTGAAGCATCTGATTCGGACGCCTCCCTATTGAGGTGTTCTGAGTACATCTCACCATAAGGAGACCCTAGGGACGACCCAGGACACACTGGCGAGACTATGTATCTCGGCTGACCTTGGAATGCCTTGAGATCCCCCCGGAAGTGCCGGAGGTAGTGGCTGGGGAAAGGGTAGTCTGAGCATACATGCTAACGCTACTGCCCCGCGAACTGACCTCAGATAAGTAGTATAAGTTAGATGGATGAATGGATGATTGGATGGGTCCAATCATCAATCAGTGCATTTAATTCTTTTATGCAGACCTAATTCCTACTGGTGGGATAAATCCTCAAATTGCTGAAAAATTGCAGTTATCATCCCACATTTCAAATAATTCCTCGAGGCTGAATTACACCACCCTGGCCTATTGTCAATTTTTTCAAGCCGTTCCAAACTCTACTTTTGGTACCAGACCAAATATTTACATGATCAAGCAGTTTCAAACCAGACCAAATATTGACATAGGAAATATATTTTCAAACAATCACAGTTAATAATTGAATATTCAGGTAGTTCAATATTCCCAACTTAAATGTTGATTTTTTACTAATGGTTGTTTCTATTTTTGTTTTCACACATCTTTTGGTGTCATGACAACAAAGCAAACAACAAAACAAAAACAAATTTTATTTTAGATGGATGTGAGTTTTAATTTCTGTTAAAGCCTTTTGTATTGCAATTTAAAGTATGTAAAGTGCAATACAAATCAATTTCATTTGATGGCTAACTTTCCCATAGGTGTGAATGTGAGTGTGAATATATGCACAATGGTTAACTTAAAACCAGTTTAGTGTGTAACCTGTCTCATGTCAAAAGTAAACTGGGGTAGGGTTCACCCACGTGGTGACTTTTTTTTATTTTTGTTTTTTAGCTATACAGCTGTAACACAAATTGTGATTAATATGAAGCCGACTGAAACTTACGAGGCATTGTATGCTGCCACAGAGGAAACTAAGAAACAAAACAGGCTATTGTGAGCATATCTGGTTTAAACCCCAAGTCACAACTGAAGAGACAACACAAACATGATCCATTGATGGAAAGCAAGGTTAATGTATGCCATCAGCAAGTGACAGGTCAGCTGCTCAAGCCACCTATTAACACTGTTGGTAGCTGCAACCTTCATTCATGCAACAAAGTCGTGAACTTGGTTGCAATTACCATCAAGTCAAAGAGGGGTGTAACTATTTCCAGAGGCAGCTACACTATTGTTCTCATTTCCATTTAGAGGCTGGTCGAGGCATTGAACAGAGATGTATAAATGTACTAACCGGCAAAGCTGGGGGAGGGGGTGTGGGTTGACTCAAAGTAGGTTTGTAAACGTGTGCCAGGAAGACATTGGGCTTTGTCTCCTGCTTGACAAAGAACAAAGTCTCAATAGCACCACAAACACAGCTCAAATCTTTTCGAGAAAATGAAGCCAGATCTCACGGTATGTTTTAATCAATGAGGTCCCTCTGTCAACAGCTGATAGGAGGTATTTTCAAAGGGAAACACTTGGTTTTACTCAGTTAAAATGAACAGTTTAATTTAGGTATAGAAGTGTAAATTCCTAAGGCTTAGAGGATAGTTGTATTTGAAGATTAAGCACCCTGTGTCATAATGAACTAGCAGTAAAGCTCCATTTACAATAAAGAAATAAGTATTTGAACACCCTGTTATATTGCAAAATCTCACACTTAGAAATCATGGAGGGGTCTTAAATTTTCATCGTATGTGCATGTCCACTCTGAGAGCGATAATCTAAAAAGAAAAATCCAGAAATCACAGTATATGATATTTTTAATGATCTATTTGTGTGAAACAACTGCAAATAAGTATTTGGACACCTGAGAAAACCAATGTTAATATTTGGTGCAGTAGCCTTACTTTGCAATTACAGAGATCAAACATTTCCTGTTGTTGTTCACCTGGTTTGCACACACGGCAGGAGGGATTTTGGACAACTCCTCCACACAGATCTTCTCTTGACCAGACAGGTTTCTGGGCTGTTGCTGAGAAACATGGAGTTTCAGCTCCCTCCAAAGATTTTCTATTGGGTTTAGGTTTGGAGACTGGCTAGGCCATGCCAGAAACCTATGCTTCTTACGGAGCCACTCCTTGGTTTTCCTGGCTGTGTGCTTCGGGTCATTATCATGTTGAAAGACCCAGGCACAACCCATCTTCAATGCTCCGACTGAGGGAAAAAGGTTGTTCCCCAAAATCTCCCAATACATGGCCACGGTCATCCTCTCATCCTGTCCCATGTGCAGAAAAACACACCCAAAGCATGATGCTACCAATCCCATGCTTCACAGTAGGGATGGTGTTGTTGGGATGGAACTCATCATTCGTCTTCCTCCAAACATTGTTAGTGGAATTATGACCAAAAAGTTACATTTTGGTCTCATCTGACCACAAAATGTTGTCCCATGACTGTTTTGTATCATCCAAATGGTCATTAGCAATTTTTAGACGGGCCTTGACATGTGCTGGTTTAAGCAGGGGAACCATCCGTGGAATGCATGATTTCAAACCATGACATCAAGAAGCTATGAAGTGGAACCTATGCACTTGCGGTGAGGCTAAGTTTTAAGATCACCCGTTTTGGATCCAAATACCAAAAAAGACTCCTTTTTATGCTTAACTCCATCTATAGGTTTAAGTTTTAAATTGTGTTTAAGTTACTGTCAGTCACGCTAATTGCCATCCGTTGATTATAAAGAGAATTTTCATCTGGTTTATCTAAAATGAGTTCTATGTTAGAATGGTGGAGGAACTGGTTAGAGCATTGGCCTCACAGTTCTGAGGACTGGGGTTCAAATCCCGGCCTCCCTCTGTGTGGAGTTTGCATGTTCTCCCCGTGCCTGCGTCGGTTTTCTCCTGCACCGCCGATTTCCCAAAAACATGCAACATTAATTGGACACTCCAAATTGCCCCCTAGGTGTGTCTGTTGTCTGCCTCCATGTGTCCTGCGATTGGGTGGCAACCAGTTCAGGGTGTACCCTGCCTCTTGTCTGTTAACAGCTGGGATAGGCTCCAGCATTTCTGCGACCCTTATGAGGATAAGCGGCTAAGAAAATGGATGGATGGAAGTATGTTTTGTCTTTTCTATGTCAAAAATATATTTGTGGTTTTCTTTTTAATTACTCAAGGCGGGCATTTTTTTCCCAATTGTACTCTGTCTCACATCCTGAGGCATTTACAGTTCAATCTATAATTAAAGATTTTCCCCTGGCATTCGCTAAAAAATAAGTTGCTGTCGATGGCATTTTGATATCTGCAGGCCTAACCTTTAGCAACCTGAGCCAGAGGGGTGAATTATGAAAGGGAGAGATTGTCCTTGGCATGTCTTTATTCACACTTTCTATGGTGAAATGCATCTCATTTGGAAGAATGCCAAGTTGCAGAAAAAAAATGTAAATGTACATTATATAGTTTTAATTTGGGGAAAAAAATAAAATTAATAACATTTGAAAAACCCTTTCACAAGACTGTCAGTTCTGTCTCTTTGCGGACCAACAGTGATGATAAAAAGTGGTTACTCCATCAAATTTTTGAGAAATCAAATCTATTTGGATTCTGCTGTATGCTATGATGCAAATATGAATTCTACTTCTGGTATGTAGGCTAGCCATGGGACTTAATGTACATGCATACTGTATATTTTGTGTCAATACTTTATGCAATTCTTTTTCTTTGCCATATGAATTAATAAAGCTGAACTCTTATTCGGATGCTCAACCAAATCATCCAGTATGCGATCTGGTACCTCACATCTGCATGATCTTACTGGCATTTACTTTCTCAGTGAATATGTTGTTGGAATATACTTTGGGTGTATTCAGAGAGACTATGAATTTTGATGGAGAAAACGTGTCAGTAGACACATCCCTCCAAAAAGATATACCCTTTCTTTGTTCTTTGGAGCAATTCAATGCAATCCCTCTCTTGAATCGATTTCTCATAATTTCAACCAACACAGTCCTTTGCGTTTCATTATATTTGTACGTGCACCTTATCTGTCTTCATATAAGGTCAGTTGAACTTGGGAATAAGAGATTTACAGAGCATTACCTAAAAGTTTTTTTTTTCTTTCTGTGGTCCACTGAGTTTGAAAACCAGTATTCTTCCCAAACATTCCTTTCCCCAAATAAATTATCCTCTGTCGTTTTAGGGCTCTCCTTTAATGCCTTGAAAGGTCACAGCTTTTGCTAAATAAAAGAAAAAAAATAGACACAAAAAATCATTCTAAGCAGGAGAGGGGACTACCCAGTCTGACATGATTTGGTTCTTATCACTAGTCGGTGCAGCTATTTCACTTTCTATGTTGCTGTGCAAGGCTGAGTGTACCTGCCAGAGTCTTTGATACACTGTCCTTTGTTGTGGCTGGCCAAAAGGCATATCGATTTCCCAGCGCTTTTCATTAGGTCACATCATCACCACAGCCATTTTATTAGCAAACTGAATGAGGGTGCTAACCTGCAAACTAGTCATCTCAAAAAATGGATTGCCTGTCATAATATAATTTTCTTAGTGAAAAATTTCACATAATGTCTTCCTTAAAAAAAAATAAAATAAAAATGTGATTTAAATCTTAGTTGCTCCCACCTCACGTAGGGGTGACACAGTATGAACGTTTAAAGCCTTTGACTAGATATGTTGTTTTGATCCAAAGTATTAAAAAAAATTTAAGTTGGATGCAGTTAATTTGTAAATGTCAGGATACAGTAAGCAGAATGAGATCAAAATGAAAAACAGATTCCCGCAAGACTGTCATGATCCGGCCGCCCCAGCCTAGGCTGTGCGGATGCCCACGCGGTTGCGCTGATTGGGAGGCGCACACCTGCGCCTCATGCGGGCTGATTATACTGTGTATTTATATGACGACTGGTCCGCGCCAGATCGTTGAGGTTCATGTCCCGTTCGAGTACTCCCATATCCCTGATCGACAACCAGTGTGGACCGAACTTCGGCTGTTCTCCGACCAACCCCGTAAGCCTGACTCCTTTGACACATCTGCCTGCTTTGATCGTTCTCCCGTGGACCGACTCCTACCTGCCCGCCCACCTGCTCTCTTCGCCCGATGTCCCAACTACCGTTGCTGCACCTGACTGCCTGCCCGATCCGCGACCACTGAATAATAAACGTTTCTCCACGAACTACCTTGCATCTTCCGAGTCCTGCATTTGGGTCTTACCTCCGTTCCAATGGGTTGTGACAGAACGATCTGGCCAAAACAGGACCCAGCAGGAAAGACCTGGTGTCGCCGGGACCGACGCAAGGTAGACCGTCTGCCGGGGGACCAACCCTGTCTGATCCTTGGCTCCTTGACGTCCTCCGCTTCCGTGTCTTACGCAGCGAGCTATGAATACGTCCCGACCACGACCCGTCCGGCTCCTCATATTCTTCTAGACTCTGACTTTTCGGAATATGAGGAGGACCTTGATTTGTATGACCGGCTGCCTGAGTACGACTCCAATTATTTTGATTATGAATCTCTTTGCCCGGTCTTTCATCCCAGTCAGTTTTCTCCACCTCAACGTGTTTCCAGCACCCAAACGTCTTCTCCCGATGGGTACAAGTACACCAATCCGTTTGAGGGAACCCGCTTGGCCATCTACCCGGGACCTATGCGTGGCGGCCAGAGGAGACGCACCGGCCGGGCGCTCCCTTGTGACTCCCGCTGTGCAGCGAAACCGGCAGACCCACAGCTGGTGGCGAAGCTTCCAGCCCAGAGGGAAGAGGAGCCACCAAATTGCGCTGTGTTCTACCGCAAAATGCGGGCGGCAGAGCACTGGATTGGCGGCTCTCATGGCCCAGATCCGGCAAGGACTGGCAAACCAGCCGAGCTACGCTGACGTTGCAACAGCGACGGACTCGCTGCTGACGCAGATTCACGCTGCAGTGGGAATGGACCCGCCACCTCGCCAAGCGGACGTAGCTGTGGAAACGGATCCGCCTCCTCGCCATTCCCACGTCAAAGTTTTGGCTGTTTCGAGCAGAGCTCACGCGGCAGTTGGAACTGACTCGCTCCCGAGAGATGCCCATGTGTCAGTTTCGACGGACTCGTCACGGACTCATGCTCACGCGGCAGTTGGAACTGACCCGCTTCCGAGACACACCCACGTCTCTGCCGACTCTTGTTCACGTCGCCATGGAAACGGATCCGCCACCGCGCCACGCCCACGTTGCTGTTTCAATGAATGCACTGCAAGCTCACGCTGCAATGGGGACCGACCCGATGCTGCCTCACATTCCTGTCCAGGAGGAGGTCGCGATATTGCCGCTGTCTTCTCAAATTCCTGTCCAGGAGTACCAGCGGTGACCGGTCCGCGGCCGTCCCACGCCCTTGTCTCGATGGCGACAGGAGCTGGGGAGTTCTGATGAGCCATCCCGGAGCTGGAGAGACTTCGGGATGGCTGTGATGGTGGCGGTCATGGCTCTGGTCCTTCTCTCCATCATCCTTGTTGCTCTTGATGGCTCCCAGCCGCTTCATAACCTGGCCTCGTTGGTGACCAATCCACGGCTGCCTCCTGACCAAGCCTCGGTGGCGACCAGTCCCTGGTCATCTCACAACCATGGCGTGGGAGGTTTTCGTCCGGAGCAGTTGCCTGCCTCGGTCTGGTTCCTGCTTCGCCGTTTGGTTCCTCACAGAGGTCGTCCACCCAAATCACCCCGTGGGGATCCTGGTGCTTGGCGTCCGGGTCGTCCTCCTGACCTGTCCAGCCGGACACCTTGCGTTTGTTGGCCTGGATGGCCACCAGACTGGGCTTGGGGGGGGTGCCCTCCTCCAGACCCCCCTTCCGCCCACCCCTGCCTGTGTTAATTATTGTCTGTTTCTTTCGTTTAGGCACGTCTGGGAGCCGTTCCTTTGAGGGGGGGGGGTGTACTGTCATGATCCTGCCGCTCCAGCCCGGGCTGTGCGGGTGCCCGCGCGGTTGCGCTGATTGTGAGGCGCACACCTGCGCCTATTGCGGGCTGATTGTCCTGTGTATTTATATGACGACTGGTCCGTACATCTTCCGTGTCCTGCATTTGGGTCCTACCTCCGTTCCGATGGGTCGTGACAAAGATGTCTTATTATTGTCAGAGGAAGAAACCAATTACATTTGGTAAATATCTGTAATAAAGAACAGATGAAGCAGCAACTATGGCATCAATGGAACCATCCACCCCCAAACTGAAAATAGACCCATAATCTATTAGTATACCGTTAATTTTTTTAAAAAAATATTGCTATATGCGTTTTTTTACGTTTTACTTTCGATAAACAATTTTATCTTTGTCTCTACTGAATGCAGCCCTATGGGGGCACAAACCAGTGCAATTTGTAGGCCGGTCCCAAGCCCGGATAAATGCAGAGGGTTGCGTCAGGAAGGGCATCTGGCGTATAAACTGTGCCAAACAAATATGAGCGTTCATCTAAAGAATCCCATACCGGATCGGTCGTGGCCCGGGTTAACAACGCCCGCCCCCGGCACTGCTAACCTGCAGGGCGTCGGTGGAAATTCAGCTACTGTGGGTCGAAGACAAAGAAGAGGAGGAAACCGGATCCATCGTCAGAAGAAAAAGAGGAATGCACAGAGCCTACAACTGAGTGTAGGGACTTTGAATGTTGACAGGAAAAGCTCAGGAGTTGGTTGACATGATGATTAGGAGAAATGTTGATATTCTGTGCATCCAAGAGAGCAGGTGGAAATGAAGTAAGGCTAGAAGTTTAGGAGAAGGGTTTAAATTATTCTACCATGGACTAGATGGGAAGATAAATGGAGTAGGGGTTATTTTAAAGGAAGAGCTGACTTAGAATGTCTTGGAGGTGAAAAGAGTATCAGATCGAGTGATGAGACTAAAATTTGAAATTGAGGGTGTTATGTATAATGTGGTTAGCGGCTATGCGCCACAGGTAGGATGTGACCTAGAGTTGAAAGAGAAATTCTGGAAGGAACTAGATGAAGTAGTTCTGAGCATCCCAGACAGCGAGAGAGTTGTGATTGGTGCAGATTGTAATGGACATATTGGTAAAGGAAACAGGGGTGATGAAGAAGTGATGGTTAAGTACGGCATCCAGGAAAGGAACTTTGGGGGACAGATGGTGGTGGACTTTGCAAAAAGGATGGAGATGGCTGTAGTGAACACTTATTTCCAGAAGAGGGAGGAACATATAGTGACCTACAAGAGCGGAGGTAGAAGCACGCAGGTGGATTATATTTTGTGCAGACGATGTAATCTGAAGGAGGTTACTGACTGTAAAGTAGTGGTAGGGGAGAGTGTAGCTCGACAGCATAGGATGGTAGTGTGTAGGATGACTCTGGTGGTGGGTAGGAAGATTAAGAAGACAAAGGTAGAGCAGAGAACCATGTGGTGGAAACAGAAAGAAAGAATGTTGTGCGGCCTTTCGGAAAGAGGTAAGACAGGCTCTCGATGGAAAGCAGAAGCTCCCGGAAGACTGGACAACGACAGCCAAGGTAATCAGAAAGACAGGCAGGAGAGAACTTGGTGTGTCCTTTGGTAGGAAAGGGAAGAAGGAGACTTGGTAGTGGAACCCCAAAATACAGGGAGTCATACAAGGAAAGAGATTAGCGAAGAAGAAGTGGGATACTGAGAGGACTGAGGAGAGGCGAAAGGAGTACATCGAGATGCGACATAGGGCAAAGATAGAGGTGGCAAAGGCTAAACAAGAGGCATATGAAGACATGTACACCAGGTTGGACACGAAAGAAGGAGAAAAGGATCTCTACAGGTTGGCCAGACAGAGGGATAGAGATGGGAAGGATGTGCAGAAGGTTAGGGTGATTAAGGATAGAGATGGAAATGTGTTGACTGCTGCCGGTAGTGTGCTAAATAGATGGAAAGAATACTTTGAGAAGTTGATGAATGAAGAAAATGAGAGGCAAGGAAGAGTTAAGAGGCAAGAGTGAAGGACCAGGAAGTGGAAATGATAACCAAGGAGGAAGTCAGAAAGGCACGACAAAGGATGAAAAATGGAAAGGCAGTTGGTCGTGATGACATACCGGTAGAGGTATGGAAGCAATTTGGAGAGATGGCTGTGGAGTTTTTGACCAACTTATTCAACAGATTACTAGCGGGCGAAGAGATGCCTGAAAAATGGAGGAAAAGTGTTCTAGTTCCCATTTTTAAGAACAAAGGGGATGTTCAGAGCTGTGGGAACTATAGAGGAATAAAGTTGATGAGCCACACAATAAAGTTATGGGAAAGAGTAGTGGAATCTAGACTCAGGACAGAAGTAAGTATCTGCGAGCAACAGTATGGTTTCATGCTTAGAAAGAGTACCACAGATGCATTATTTGCCTTGAGGATGCTCGTGGAAAAGTACAGAGAAGGTCATAAGGAGCTACATTGTGTCTTTGTGGATCTAGAGAAAGCCTATGACAGAGTACTAAGAGAGGAACTGTGGTACTGCATGAAGTCTGGTGTGGCGGAGAAATATGTTAAAATAGTACAGGACATGTATGATGGCAGCAGAACAATGGTGAGGTGTGCCTTAGGTGTGACAGAGGAATTTAAGGTGGAGGTGGGACTGCATCAGGGATCAGCTCTGAGCCCCTTCCTGTTTGCAGTGGTAATGGATAGGCTGACAGATAAGGTTAGACTGGAATCCTCTTGGACCATGATGTTCGCAGATGATATTGTCATATGCAGTGAAAGCAGGGAGCATGCAGAGGAACAATTAGAAAGATGGAGACATGCACTGGAAAGGAGAGGAATGAAGATTAGCCGAAGTAAAACAGAATATATGTGCGTGAATGAGAAAAGTGGAGGGGGAAGAGTGAGGCTACAGGGAGAAGAGATAGCCAGGGTGGACGACTTCAAATATTTCGGGTCAACAATCCAGAGCAACGGTGAGTGTGGTAAGGAAGTTAAGAAATGGGTCCAAGCAGGTTGGAACAGCTGGCCGAAGGTGTCTGGTGTGTTATGTGACAAAAGAGTCTCTGCTCGGTTGAAAGGCAAAGTTTATAAGACAGTCGTGAGGCCGGCCACGATGTACGTATTAGAGACGGTTGCACTGAAGAAACAACAGGAAGCAGAACTGGAGATAGCAGAAATGAAGATGTTGAGGTTCTCGCTCGGAGTGAGCAGGTTGGATAGGATTAGAAATGAGCTCATTAGAGGGACAGCCAAAGTTGGATGTTTTGGAGACAAGATTCGAGAGAGCTGACTTCGATGGTTTGGACATGTTCAGAGGCGAGAGAGTGAGTATATTGGTGGAAGAGTGCTGAGGATGGAGCTGCCAGGCAAAAGAGCGAGAGGAAGACCAAAGAGAAGGTTTATGGATGTGGTGAGGGAAGACATGAGGGCAGTTGGGGTTAGAGAGGAAGATGCAGGAGATAGGCTAAGATGGCAAAAGATGACACGCTGTGGCGACCCCTAACGGGACAAGCCGAAAGGAAAAGAAGAAGACGACCTTGGTCTCTACTGAATCACATTTAATGTATATACAGTAGGTGATTACAACATTGCCACAACTCTTTCTCGCAGCACTGTACATGGACTGATGCAACTAAAAGACAGAGGAGGCCAAGTCATCATCTACATCGATAAAGATCTTAATTGTGGTATTTATTCTTCTTTTATTTTATGTTGTCATCCAGGGAGGCTGTCATAAGTGGATAAATCTTTCCAAATTTAGGAAATAAGGATTTATGATTCGTTAAGTCTCCCCTGTGTAGAAAGAACATTAATTTTGGCCTCGTTGAAGTCAGCACGTAGTACAGTCAAAGTCCTTGGAAAAAAAAATGTACAGGTATCTTTATGGATTAGTTTCACTGATCTATCTTGTTTCCATGTCAGTGATTCTGGCATTCGAACAAAATGCTCTCTCCTCTACTTCGGATTTATCAGCAATCGTGTTACACTTTCAGGATTGAGAGTCTTTGTTGGACCGAGCGCACTCTTTTGTGAATGACCTTAAATATCTTTGACCAACCTCTACTCGCTCACTTGTTAAATAATCTGTAAGAAGTGGGAGGGAGTGTTTAAAATAACATCAGCTGCACACTGAATGAACATCTTGTGCGACGCTGACTTTGTTTAACCTTTCATGCAGTCACCAGGCCATGTAATAAATTGGAGCGCCTTCATCTCCTCATCATATTTCTTTCACCCATTAGGATGACGCCGCTCTTCTATTTTAGGGTGATCACTCATGCATTTGCCCTTTTGGTTCGAGACGTTCTAACAATATACTCCTTCTGCCTTTTGTCAGTCAGTCTGTTTCCCATTTTACTTTTGAGCCAATCATCACTTCATCTCCCCCTGGTCAGCTCACATGAGACTGAGAAGGTGGATGGCGCCAACCTGATGATGTATATTGATTGTGTCTGAAAGCCTAGACCACAGAAATGGTTTGATGACAGAAAGAGAATTAATCAAAGCTGCAACACAAGATCAGAGCAGTTCTTATCAATAAGGCAGCTTTTTCTCATTATAGAAGTGAGGAAAAGCAAAAATGATTTGCTATCCTGGACTTTTAGTGGAAAAAATAATAAGCTGCAAAATCAGCAGAATATAGCTATTGCTGAATTGCTGGTGCTAATCGCTAAACTCGATGTAAAGATTTGGGTACAAAACTCCCCGATAAGTTTTACATCTCAAATACAGTTTCATACTGTCTGTAAAACTGCTTAGCGAACAGAAGCCAATTTTGACGACTGAGCTTTTCAGGTTTGGGGCAAAAAAGTCCACATATAAAGATAACCCTGATTCCTGCCATTGCGACTAAAGCAAGGAACCACTGAAAAAGAAGATATACAGTGAAGAAAATAAGTATTTGAACACCCTGCTATATTCCATGTTCTCCCACTCAGAAATCACGGAGGGCTCTGAAATTTTCATCGTAGGTGCATATCCACTGTGAGGTTTACACACATTGCAGGAGGGATTTTGGCCCACTCCTCCAGACAGATCTTCTCAAGATCAGACATGTTTCTGGGCTGTCGCTGAGAAACACAGAGTTTCAGCTCCCTCCAAAGATATTCTATTGGGTTTGGATCTGGAGACGGGCGAAGCCACACCAGAACCTTAATATGCTTCTTACAGAGCCACTCCTTGGTTTTCCTGGCTGTGTGCTTCGGGTCATTGTCATGTTGAAAGACCCAGCCACGACCCATCGTCAATGCTCTGACTGAGGGAAAAAGGTTGTTCCCCCAAAATCTCACAATACATGGCCATGGTCATCTTCTCCTTAATACAGTGCAGTCGCCCTGTCCCATGTGTAGAAAAACACCCCCAAATTATGATGCTACCACCCAATGCTTCACAGTAGGGATGGTGTTCTTGGGGTGGAACTCTTTATTCGTCTTCCTCCAAACATGGTGAGTGGAATTATGAACAAAAAGTTCCATTTTGATCTCATATGACCATAAAACTTTCTCCCGTGACTCCTCTGTATCATCCAAATGGTCATTGGCAATCTTAAGACGAGGTTTGACATGTGCTGGTTTAAGCAGGGGAACCTTCCATGCCATGTATGATTTCAAACCATGACGTCTTAGTGTATAACCAACAATCACCTTGGAAATGTTGGTCCCAGCTCTTTTCAGGTCATTGGCCAACACCTGTCGTGTAGTCCTGGGCTGATTCCTCACCTTTCTAAGTATCACTGAGACCCCACGAGGTGATATCTTGCATGGGGCTCCACTCCGATTGAGACTGGCCGTCATGTTTAGCTTCTTCCATTTTCTCATGATTGCTCCAACAGTGGACCTTTTTTCACAAAGCTGCTTGGCAATTTCTCCATAGCCCGTTCCAGCCGTGTGGAGTTGTGCAATTTTGTTTCTGGTGTCTTTGGATGGCTCTTTGGTCTTGGCCATGTTACAAGTTTGAATCTTACTGATCGTATGGGGTGGACAGGTGTCTTGACGCAGCTAACGACCTCACACAGGTGCATCTGATTCAGGATAATACATGGAGTGGAGGTGGACTTTAAAAGGCGGACAGGTTGAGGGTCAGAATTGTAGCTGAGAAACAGGTATTCATATACTTATTTGCAGCTGTATCACACAAATAAACTGTTAAAAAATCATACATTGTGATTTCTGGATTTTTCTTTTTAGATTATCTCTCTCACAGTGGACATGCACCTACGATGAAAATTTCAGACCACGCCATATAAAATATAGCAGGGTGTTCAAATACTTATTTTCTTCACTGTATATCTGAAGGCTTGAAAGACTACCCTGTGGTGTGAGATGTGTTAAGAATGAAGGCGCTTACACTTGGATTTTGCTGCACTCACCATCAGGTGGTCCATAGGACTGCACGAGGATGATGGCGGCACAGTGCAAACTTTCCCATATTTTTCACTTGTTGCTTACTGAATTGTTGGAGCAGCGGCTTCAAAGAAGGTTTGGTTCAACCACTTCTAATGGTACAGCGAGGTCTTGGGAAGTTTGAGCTAATTGAGAGTTATAACCCCAGTCAAGGTCTACGTCATGCTGAGAAGGAAACAGTTTATTTATAGCCTGTCTTGGTACATCTTCCTTGTGTCCCTGATCTGGGACCCCTCATTAATCTCTAATTCCTATTTTTTTCCCCCATACTGTTTTCACTTTACATCTGTGCCAAAGTCTATTGCAATATTCAACTTGAAAGTACTTGGCCATCATCTCTTAAGTGGATGCACCAAGATGTCCTCCATGTGTATTGCAACCAAATTGAACATTTGTCAATGCAGGGATCCACCTAGCATGTAAGACAGCTTCCATTGCAAACGTATGAACTGCTGGACCACTGGCGCACACACACACTGAATAGGTTGGACAACGCCAAGTGCAGTGTGAATGAGCCTTGATTCTTCAACAACAATCAGAAATGTTAAATAAGCCTAACCCAAACCCCTATCCTAAGTCATGTACTCTGTGAGAGCCACTTAATAACCAAGCTGAAGCTCGAACTGCCCCTCCTTGAGCAATCTCCCTATTGTGGCTGAGGTGCTTGTCCCAATCATTCTAGGAGCTAAGTTCTCAGGGGGGCTTTATGCGCCTCGTAAGGTTACCCAGGGCAAAGAGGTCCTGGGTGAGGGACCAGTCTAAGCACCACTTGAAAACAACATATGATGTATAAACTGGGAAGTTGGAATGGGAGGAATTGCCTGAGCACCTCAGCATTGTTCTGTTAATGAACGTCTCTGGTTCCCTGGAGGAGGGGGGGGGGGTGTTGGGGTGGCTGTCAACCCATCACCAACTGGTGGTGTGCTGGCTCCAATGGTGAGTGTAATGCCCAAGAAGCCTAAACATATTGAAGGGGTTGAGAAAGAGTTCCTGTCCCGAGTGGAAGAGTTCAAGTATCTTGGGGTCTTGTTCTTGAGTGAAGACAGAATAAAGCAAGGCATTGACAAGCTAATTGGTGCAGCATCTGCATTGATACAGATGCTGGATTGATCGGTCAAGATGAAGAAGAAGCTGAACTGAAAGGTAATGCTCTCAATTTACTCATTGAGCCGCTTTGAGGAGTTCTGCCCTCACCTATGGTCACAAGCTGTGTTGAGAATGCCCGAAAGAACAAGATCGCAGATACAAGCAGCCGAAATCAGTTCCCAACACTGGGTGTCTCATCTCTGCTTATTCAGAGTTAGATACGTTGTCATCCAGAAGGCGCTCAGAGTTCACCCGCTACTCCTTCACACAGAGAGGTGCCAGATAAGGTCGCTCAGGCATTTCGTCAGGATGTCCCGTGGTTACCTCACTGGTGGGCGGTTGCAAACACATCCCAGTGGCATGAGACCCCAGGTATAATCCAGGACATGATGATGATGTTGGACATGATGTGCCCCAGCTGGCTTGGGAAATACTTGAGATCCTCCCGAAATAGCTGGACGAAGTGACAGGGGAGAGGGAAGAATAGGATTCTACTGTTGCGACCCATTGATAAAGCTGAGAAAAATGAATGGATGGATATGGTGGTGACATTTATATATAGTAATTTTGTCTCAAGGCAGAGTCTATTTATATTTGATGTCTATAAATGTTATCACAATTCCTTTTTATCATTTCTATTTCCAACCAGTTTTCATGCCCTGAATCAGACTCATAGTGCAGTCCAGTTACTGTCAGACTGTCAGTGGAGAAATAATTGATTGTGGTATTCTGTGTTGATCATTCACGTTCATGGTTTTGACTTAGATGGGAGGATTTCCGATTCCAAGATCTTTATTGATGTTTAGGTTTAGGGTTAGGGTTAAGAGACCACAGGAAGCAGAACTTGAGGTAGTAGAAATTAAGATGCTGAGATTCTAGCTCGGAGTGAGCAGGTTGGAGAGGATTACAAATGGGTTCATTAGAGGGACAGCCGAAGTTGGGTGTTTGTGAGACAAGGTTCGAGAGAGCAGAATTCGATGGTTTGGACATGTCCAGAGGCGAGAGACTGAGTCTATTGATAGAAGGGTGCTGAGGATGGAGCTGCCAGGCAAAAGAGCATGACGGAGACCAAAGAAAACATTGATGGATGTGGTGAGGGAGGACATGTAGACTGTGGGTGTTAGTGAGGGAGGACATGTAGACTGTGGGTGTTATTGGGGAAGATGCACAAGATAGGCTTGGATGGAAAAAGATGACACGCTGTGGTGACCCCTAATCGGGACAAGCTGAAAGGAAAAGAAGTTGTTAACTAAATTATTTTACTTCAATCCATCTATCCATTTTTCTGCTGCTTCTCCTACTCAGGGTCTCAGTTAATATATTGGGCTGCAGTGGTCAAGTGGTTCAGATGGTCACCAGAGGTGGATAGAAAAGTCAAATATTATACTCAAGTATATATATGCTGGCTGTTCGGGAGGGAGGGGTACTTTCATAAGTGTGGTGTCATAGTATATTGTGGGTGGAAAAAAAATACTAATACGAATACTAACTGAGTAAATTCTGATGTATTTTTTTAAATCACAGTATGAATGTCAAATAAAATAAAATTAAAATTAAATATGAACGTGCAAATTCAGATATTTGATATTTAATCTAAATGACAAGAAACAAATGCTATAAAATATCAAATTAAGCCAAATTCAGCACAATAGGCCCCTTACAAAAACAGGAAAAATGGCTTCAGTGGCTATAAAAAGCCAACACAAAACTAAAGAACCGAACTGAAGTTAAATAATTTAGACCAAAAATAAACTTATTTTCCACCACTATGGTGACCTAGAATTTGAACAACTCAATCTATTTTTGTATTCTTTTAGCGATGGGAGATGAAAACAAAAGTGAAATATTCTTTTATATGAGTAACTTGGGGTGAGACAGTGGAGTGACTTTATTTGCCTCACAGTTCTGAGGACTGGGTTCAAATCCCAGCCCCGCCTGTGTGGAGTTTGCACTATTTCCCCATGCCTGTGTGAGTTTTTTTTTTTTTTTTTTTTTGGGCACTCCGGTTTGCTCTCAGATCCCAAAAA
This sequence comes from Syngnathoides biaculeatus, assembly GCF_019802595.1. Lineage (NCBI taxonomy): Eukaryota > Metazoa > Chordata > Actinopteri > Syngnathiformes > Syngnathidae > Syngnathoides > Syngnathoides biaculeatus. Next base: position 36,333,874 of record NC_084641.1, read on the forward strand.
ACATGCATTTATTGGAGACGCTAAATTGCCCTAGGTGATATTGTGAGTGCTTATGCTTGTTTTTATATGCCCTGTAATGTATCCGAGTAAATGAATGCCTTCATACTTACCTCTAAACATCACTTTCCACCACGGGGTTCAAGAGTCACGACCGGGGTTCGAGTGCAGACCCAAATGCACGACTCCAGAGACAAGCAGGTAGAGTACAGAAAGCCTTTATTCGGTCCGTGGTCAATGATCAGCAAGTCAGTCAGGAAAAGCAGCAGTATCAGAAGAGGCAGGCTTACTAGGATTTTTCAAGGAACAGGCGAGGGTCTGTACACGGTAGGTCAGGTATACGGGATTGCAGGAACGAGGCATGGGAATCAACGCTCTGGCAGAGGACTAGTTGTCCCCCGTGTCCTATAAGTACCGGGTGTAATCATCTGAAACAGGATGCAGGTGTGTGCCGACTAATTGGCTGGTCACGCCCAGCCTGGGCAGGATGCCAGGAGCATGACAGTACCCCCCCCTTCAACAGCTGGCTCCCGACGGCCCAGGAGCGTCTGGATGGGCCGCGTGGAAGTCCTCGGGAGGGGTCTACAATGAAGCGCGAGAAGATCCAAGAGCGCTCCTCTGGTCCGTATCCCTCCCAATCCACCAGGTACTGGAACCCTCTTCCTCTGCGGCGGGAAGACAGCAACCGGCGCACTGTGTACACTGGCCCGCCGTCCACCACGCGGGGGGGCGGGGGGAGTATTGGCCAGAGGAGCCAGTGGCGAAGGACGATCCGGGCGTAGTCTGCCGACGTGGAACGTACTGTGCACCCTCATCGACCTGGGTAGTCTAAGCGATACGGTGACCGGGTTAATGATTTTGGTGATCGGGAACAGACCAACGAACCTGGGAGCAAGTTTGCGGGACTCCATCCGCAGCGGGAGATCCTTGGTAGAGAGCCACACATGCTGCCCGACTCTGAGATCTGGTGCGGCTCTCTTCTTGTGCTCCGCTGCGGACTTGTAGATGTTGCCCATGCGCAGCAGTGTCCTCCAGGCCGCCTCCCAGGTCTGTTTGCAGTGCCGTACCACTGCCAGAGCTGACGGCACCGTGGAGTCTGTGGCCAATGAGGGAAACAGAGAGGGAGGATAGCCGTGCACAACGTGGAGTGGAGCCATACCTGTTGAGGTGGAGGGTAGGGAGTTGTGGGCGTACTCAACCCATTTGAGGTGCTGGCTCCACGTGCCCTGGTCCCTAGATGCCAAGCATCGAAGTCCGGTCTCTAATTCCTGATTTACCCTCTCTGTTGGCCGTTAGACTCCGGATGATGGCCTGAAGTGAGACTAGCCGAAGCGCCGATGAGGGTGCAGAATTCCTTCCAGAAGCTGGCGCTGAATTGCGTGGCTGATTCGGAAGGGCTACTCAGTTCAGCAACTTGAATCCATCCGTCCTCCCGAGCGGCGAGACACTGCTTGTGACAGTCCTCACCCCATCCCATGATCCGACCCGTGACCCAGTCAATGTGGGGGTTGTGTCTCTTGAGCCACGGGCTCCCCAGGATTATATCACTGCTGCTAGAGTTAAAAACGTGCAAACTAATGCGCTCTGTGTGCGTGTCCGGAAAGTCCATACGTAAGGTTTGTGTGTGCGGTGTGTAACCCAGCAGAGGAACTTGCCGTTGGCGGCGTAAGCAATACGAAGACGCTATGTGGGGAAGGTCGCCGCACGCAACGCTTCGACCACACGGGGATTTATAAGGTTAGCGTCTGAACCGATGCGGTCACTTAGCACGAGTGAGAGTCCGTTCCTACGGTGAGGTGCAAAAGCGACCGCCCTGACTCAGCAAAGTATACCTCACACTCACCGGCGTAGAGATCCTAAGGTCGGAGTGCTTTGGCCGAAGTGTCCAAGACGACCACAGAAGAAACAATGCCCTTCTCGTCGCCGGCGTAAGCGCTCCTCCGCTGAGCTGCCGAGCCCCTCCACTTGCATGGGTTCCGACGTAGAAAGCGGCGTGGGTGGCCGGGAAGCGACCAGGCTGAGCCTCTCCATCTCCTCCTCCATCATGCTGTCCATCTGCCCCTGCACGGCTGATCCACCTTGGGGCCAGTGCTATGAGGGCGTCCAGCGAAGGCGGAATATCCACGGCAATGAGGTGGCCACGGATCTGTGGGGAAAGTCCCTGGTAGATGGCGTCATGGAGACCCTCCTCGTTCCATCGGCTCTCGGCGGGCTGGATCCGGAATTTGATAGCATAGTCTGACACGCGGTGACGGCCTTAGCGAATTGTCATGGGAGAGGCCACCGCCTTGTGTTCCTGGGCCGCGTACTTGGGTGAGCGCACAGACGAACGTCGTCCATGAACGGCAGATCTCCGACTTGCGACTCCACTCTGCAGTGGCCCACACCTCCGCTCTCCCTGTCATGTGGGAAATGACGAAGGCGATCCGGGAGCAGTCCGTGGGGAAGGCGGATGCCTGCCGTTCGAAATGGAAGTTGCACTGCGCAAGAAAGGGCTTGTTGTTGCCTGAGTCGCCTGAGAAACGTTCCGGTAGGGAGAGCGGAGTTATGCCGGCACGGAAGGGCTCCGTAACAGGCGGAACAGGTGGACTCAGAGCGACAGGTGGAATGACCATCGTCGGCGTAGAAGCCGCGCTAGCTTGGGATGCTAGCCACGGCTCCAGCTGGGCACAGATGTCATGGAGATGTTGATTCGTTACCTGGAGAGCAGCCTCCTGCTCGACCAGGCGTCTGCCCTGGACTTGCAGTGAGCGGCGGATGGCCTCAGAGTCGGCTGGGTCTATGTTTTGGCCAGATCGTTCTGTCACGACCGGGGCTCGAGGGCGGACCCAAATGCATAATTCCAGAGGCAAGCAGGTAGAGTACAGAAAGCCTTTATTCGGTACGTGGTCAATGATCAGCGAGTCAGTCAGGAAAAGCAGCAGTATCAGAAGCGGCAGGCTTACTAGGAAGGTCAGGGAACAGGCAAGTGTCGGTACACGGTAGGTCAGGTATACAGGAGTGCGGGAACGACGCATGGGAATCAACGATCTGGCAGAGGACTAGTTGTCCCCCGTGTCCTATAAGTACCGGGTTTAATCAATTGAAACAGGATGCTGGTGTGTCCCAACTAATTGGCTGGTTACGGCCAGCCTGGGCAGGATGCCAGGAGCATGATATCAGGTCACCGACTGACAGAGGAATACGGCCGAAAAAGCAAACAAAAAAGCATGTCAGCTTGCCAGCGCCTGAGAGGATTCGACAAAAGGACAGTCCACCCTTGATATCCCTTGGATCCGTGGCTGTGGTCTCCTTGAGGGATACACCGGTAGCTCAAACTCCTCCCCAGTTGCTGGAAGGCATCACCTTGCTCCAGTGTGTACCACAGTGTGTTTTCTCTGTCCACTGCTGTGATGGGTCAAATGCAGTGCGGGGAAAGAAAAAAAATAAGTTTACATGTTCTTTCACGCAGAAAAAGATTATTTTTATTCTTAAATTAGAGCAGACTCTGAAAGCTTGACTTGAGGGAGAACCACCATGGTGCTGCCCTCCTGTAAATACAGTCCAGAAATGTCACTTACGGTTACTATAATTTCCGGCCTACAAGCCGCGCCTTTTTTCTCACGCTTCAACTCTGCGGTCTATGTGGTGATGCAGCTATAATTTGTGCATTTTTTTCCAACGGCCGCAAGGGGGCACTAGAGCGGAAAAGGTAAGAATGAGTCCGATGTAATATATGGGAAGCAAGGAAGTGACTTTTACTGGCCCTGTCAGCACTGTGCTAGTGTTAGCGCTGTGCTCGCATGTTGCTGCTTTGTTACTGGCGTTTCTCAGTGATATTTACCAGTAAGTTTTATATTAATCGACCCTGTTATCACTAGCGCTAGCATTAGCACGACGCTAGTGCTGCACTCACATTATACTCTTTCTGTGTGCCGTCTTTATTTGTAAATATCTCGTGTTTCAATGTGGGTTACAATGTGGGCACTTGCGGCTTTTACACAGCTGCAGCATATGTATGTAACAAATGGTATTTCCTTTACAAATGTACTTGGTGAGGCCTGTAACCAGGTGTGCTCTGAAGGTACTTTTTTTATGTTTCACAACATAAAGCTGACTTGTTTGCTGTCCTTAAAAATCGATTCCTCTCTCACTCTCCTTCTTTCTACTCGCTCCATGGATAACTGCTGATGCTGTTCAATTATCAATATTTTTGCCGTACAGTAATGGGAGTTCAACTGTGGCACCCCTATAAATAGTGCTAATTCAGAATGCCCAAGACCAATCCAAGGGATGTGTTTTTGGTGCAGTTTTAATCTTTGGGTGAACTGATGCTGAACTCTTTATGGACAAGGGGGGAAGCATGATTGCCCCTAAGAGAGGCTGGAGAATAATGTCTTTCACTGTCATGGTCATGTTAGACAAATATTCCGTTTTTTTTTTCTTTGTCATCTTGAAAAGATAATGGCTAATTTCTTACTATCTGTGTCAGACCATTACCATCCTTAATAATTTATCTTCTCCCAAATGTAGTAGTTTGTATAACAGAAAGATGCACCATAATAATTTGAGCCTGTATTTTATATATTGGCTAAAAGCCTCACGTCGATGTCAAGCGAAGGAGCTCTGTGGATGTCTGCGGTAACCTGAATAATTACACACTATGGTCTCCCAGAGTGATTAATTATATGTGGATGAAGGGATTCCTTATTTTTGAGGCCCCAAAGACAAGAACTGTTAGGGAGAGAAAGACAAGAAAAATACAAAGAGTCCCTTATCAATCCTTTCTTGGCAGATTTGGGCTGTTCGCACAGAATTGCAGACATATCTTTTACTTGCTGGTCAGATACAGCTTGGGGATTTAAAGTGAATCAGTGTTTCATTCGGGTCACAATTAACTGGGAGACTTGTCAATATGTTGCATCACAGCAATGGTTTGAGGATTAATATGTTTTATGCCCATTGCTTGACATCATTTATTCACTTTCACTTATCCTCATACAGCAGGCTAACCCCTGCACCAATTCTGAGTATGTACAGTATATGTGTAAGGTGACAAAAAGGACATTCCTACATTGGGAATATCTGATCAAAATGGGTATAAATCAGTATTATGATGAATAAGTAAAGAATGTGGCCAGCACAGTCAACGAACGGAACTAGGTTCAAATCCGGTCACACCTGTTTGGAGTTTGCATGTTTTCCCTGTGCCCATATGGGTTTCCTCTTGGTAATCCGGTTCCATCCATCCATCCATTTTCTTCACAGTTTATCCTTACAAAGGTCACGGGAGTGTTGGAGACTCTCAGCTGTCAATGTGCTCGAGGCAGGGTACACCCTGAACTGGTTGGCAGCCAATCAGAGGTCACATGGACTCAATAGTCGCACTCACAATCACACTGGGGTAATTTAGAGCGTCCACTTAATGCATGTTTTTGGGATGTGGGAGGAAACTGGAGAGGCCGGAGAAAACCAATGCAAGCACAGGGAGAACATCAAAACTTCACACAGACTGGTCTGGGATCAAACCCGGGGCCTCGGAACTGTGAGGCCAACGCTTTTCAGCTGATCCACCATGCCGCCCATAATCTGGTTCCCTCCCCCAAAAATGTAAAACATGCATGGGAGGTTAACTGAAGACTCTAAATTGGCTATCGGTATGAATGTGAGTGTGGATGGTTATTCGTGTGTAAGTGCCTTGCAATTGCCTGGTGAGCACTTCAGGGTGGACCCCGCCTCTCGCCCAGAGTCAGCTAGTATCGGGTCCAGCACTCCCATGACCTTCATGAGGATAAGCGGCTAAGAAAATGAATGGATGGATAGATGGATGATGCAAAAATTCTTATAAACTGTAGCTTATCTCATTTGGACAAGAATGACTTGGGGGGATAAAAAGATGTCATCTGACCAGCTCAGATATGCTTACCAGAGTAAACTATTTGAATTTTTATCACTTCTAAAAGTACACCACCCATTAATGAGCAACTCTAGACTATCCCAAAAGTGAAATGTCATCATCTGCATCTTGCCATAGTAGTATTATATTTATGATGTTTATTTTCTTTTTTCTTCTCATCCTATACCAACAATGGGTCCAAGAAGGCGATCTCTATTTTATGCTCTTGGTGTCTTTGCAGAGTTGATTAAGGGCCTCTTCATGCTGAGTGCACTGCCATCATGGGCCACTGTCTGGGTTAAAGCAGCAGAGCCTTTAAATATGTTCATCCTCTTGTAGTCGCCTGAAGGTGTATCGTTTTTGAGTGTGCTTAAGTAAATACAATGTTTTTGACACCCTTGTGCTACTTGTCCTCTTCATCACTGCAGGGTTTTTTCTCCCCATGTCTTAAGAAGATACAAAAGCGGTGCAAATTGCTTTCTTTGATAAAGATGTCATTCTTACTTCAGAAATGTCATTATTGTCCTCAAAGGAAGAAATTATGGCAAGAGAGGGGCACACTCTTCAAGTTGCTTTTCTCTCATGTATAAAGTAGTTCCACAAGAACCTTGAAATCAGGCCAAGTTGAAATTGCATTTATATTGCAAAAAGCAATGATTACAATGTGCCTAGAAGATTATTCATGTCAGAGAAAGAGCTATGGAAGATAGATCCAAATATACCTTTGTAGTCTGACCGCTTTGTGTTGCAGTAAGCTTGAGTCACCTGTTGGAGTTTTTCTTCATTTTGAATTTTTGTTGTTGCTAAAAATAATTATAATAATAATAAAAATAATTCATTATATATAATTCTTTAAAATTGAACTACTTTTTAAATGAGGTGATTTTATCACAACTGTCCTATGTATTTTCAATAATAAGGTGCAGTTTGACCATTTCCAGGATTAAAACATATCTCATCTTAGCAATGTTTTGCGTCATCTCAGTACACAGCATGAACTGACTTTGTCACATTGTTCTGTACTTTCTTGTTAAAAAGTTAGTTATTTGTGCTTTGACTCCTTGTTTCAATTTAGCCTTTAGAGTTTATGCTTGGTTTACAATATGTTCCTGGTGGCCATGGCAACCCCTGTGAAACAATGTGCCATGGGATCCAAGTTTTCCTTGTTCTTTTCAGTGCTTCTCCGTCCACCCCCAGCCCCTGTTTTTTCTTGCATTGTCTATGCTTCCAGTTATTTTGGGAAAATGAAAGACTCCTTGAGTGTGGCAAATGAAATTGCTGCATTTTCCACTGTTGCGGGTATGATATAAATAAAGATTTAAATTAAAGTACTTTAAAGGCACAGTGCAGCTTTGATGCAGTGAAAACATACGCCAGGCCTTTTGGTGTCATAGTAAGACTTAGCAAATAAGATTCTCTGGAATAAATTTCATATAATTCATATTTCTCTGTCATTATTTGTATTGTAGTGTTTGGTGCTCGTCTGAGTCTCCGACAAAATTAGAAGGCTCTTGCCCCCCTAAAACACAGTAAGGGATAGACATAACACTAAGGAACAAGAATGGATGTGATTGGAGCCCAAATCATCTCTACACCAGCTACATTTTCCGTGCCAGAGCACTGGACTGGATGTCGGGCTCTGAAAAGAAATTGTATGACAACACCACTCTGGGAATTCCACTCAGGGAACTAGTTGGATATAAAATTATCTTGAGGCACGTATATACAGTACATTTACTCACTGACAAGGGACAAAGCTCGAATTCAAAAAGACTGACTTCAGGACACAAATGTGTATGTAATGACTGCTATGAATACCATTTATTCAGGTAAAATAATGACAACTATCATGGGTTGAGGCTTACCGGTGTGCAGGGGCTAGTGATGTTTTGATCATCACCAATCAAAAATAAGTAGAAAACACCCTAGCTCACATGGCAATAATAAGACTCACATCATGAACATACACAGGTCCCAAGCAACACTATATAGCACTAGAAGGAGTGTGGGGAGAAATTCGCGAGGGGTGGGAGATATCCCACCTCCAAATCACCACCACCACCGAGCCTCATCAACTGAAAAAAGCCAAACTTAATACTTTCTCTCTGAAAGCAAACAATAATGGAGGAATACAAATCAAAGGAACTAACTTAAGAACACATCGACTTCAAATAAAACTCAAAATACAAACAATAAAAGCAAAATAATTAACTCCACACATAACTTGAACAAACATAAAATATAACAATGTACAGTCTCTTTTAAGTAATACATAATATATAAACCA